>NW_021937483.1:0-21489 GCF_001715985.3 Manacus vitellinus
ATCAAAAGCCAAGCAGGCTCAAAAGTGATTTTGCTAAAATACAGATACAAGACTTTCAATGCACTCTTTGGTGCAATTTACAAACTCAGTTTGAATCATTACAAAACCACTGTGGTGAATGGTAAGTGCTCATTTCCTTTCTAATCAGAATGTGTTGCCACAGTGAAAAACCTTATGAATTGTCCTGGCTAGGAAAGCACTAGTAATAGAGCGCTTTTCTATGTACCCTGGCAAAGATGACAAATGACAGAAAACACTATCCATGTTTTCAACATGCAACTTTTTTTCCTACTACCATCCAAATCAGAAGTCTTTTCTGACACTGGCTTTAATGACATTCCTTTGGTCATCCACTGTCACAATGATTTCAGCAACATCACTATATTGGGTAAGAATCCAGCTTAGATTATATAAATATGCATTAAAACCAAAACTTTTTGAAGCCTTCCTTACTACAATTATCTGATGTCAGTGTAGAATGCATTAAAACTTGTTTTCTGAGATTTTGGGCCTTCAGCTGTTTTGAGACGTTATTGTGACTGCAAAAGTCTGTTTTCTCTGTAAGAGGATGATTCTGGCTCCACACCACCTAGAATCTTTAGTTATGATACAAGATTGAGGTAGTTATAACTTCTCAGAAAATATTTCAAAGACAATGATCAAGTTTTTTCTCACTGGAAAGCAGACAGAAAACTCACCTGATTATCCTGATTACTATTCAGATTTGGTCCCCTCTTCTTTTTATTGATAAGGGACTATAACATATGATGGGCAACAGGAAACTCTAAAATGTAGACTACTATTTAAAGTGCAGATAAGCAAGATAAAAATGTACATGAGTTTAAGGGGAGAAAAATTCAAAATGCACCATTTCTGGGACAGGAAGTAAAAATTATTCTAGGGAAGCATCAGTATGTATCTACTCTCTCGTATTCTAGAGAATTTCTCGTATTTCTTTTTCTAGAAACATGCTTATCACTGTTTGAAGACAGGACACTGAGGTAGGTGGATCTTTGCACTAACTTGATGTAACATCGCTAATATAAAGTACAAATCACACTGCTAGAAATCATTAAACCTAATCCTTTTCTGTTCTGAAGGATCACAGTGCAATAAATTTTTTTTTGAACAGTGACATTTGAGATACTATTAATATATTACGTCTCATATTTGCTGGACTGGTGAAAATATTTTGTAATAAATAACTATATCCACTTTGGCTTCTAAACCAAAAGAACTTACAAGGTTTCTCCGAACTAAGCATTCATTTTAAAACACAGTATATACAGTAGAATAATCTTGATGGTATATATCTGATAATTCTTGTAACAGTTTATCAAACTTTATTTACTTTTACTATTAACAATTTGTTACCTGAGTCTAAATTTTCATAGCTTCAGTTTCCAGAGTTCCGGTGCTTTACTTCTGGTAGACTACAGATTAACCTTGTTATCAGATATCTTTTTCATTGGCAGATACCTTTTATCATTCTCTTGATAAAGTAATCAGATCAAGTTCCGTGACTCTTTCACCACAGAGGAACTTTTCTTGATCTTTGGTCATTCTCATTCTGTAAATAAAGTTTATCAGCACCTTTCTTGAACCATTGACACATAAGAACTAGTTAGCAAACTCCTGTAGGAGTTGAATTAAAAACTAAGACATTCTTAAAATAGCCAGTATTACTCTTGGCGTCAGAGTCACACTAGGAACTGTCCCATCATGACTTCCAGTCACTTCCACAACAAAGCTGACTACTTTTAAGTATGGTCTGAAATCTTTGTGCATACAATATACATAGATATATCTATATATTGATACATACACACACTATATATACGTATATATATATATATGTGTGTGTATAAATATGTGTGTGTGTGTATCGTATGTCTTGTTCTTTATCCCTTTTGAGATAATTTTAATCAACCTGTCTGTAAATTTACTAGTCATGACTGCTCCTTTACCAATAATAAGTTCTTTTCAATTGTAGTATTCACCCTTAAGGCACCTGCAAATATTTAAAGCAACAAGTTTATTTTGTCATCTGGGACACTGCAAAAAAAAACTTACAGAAAAATAGAGACAAAGTTTTTTGGTGTCCACTATACATGGATGCATTTGAAGACTTCTCCCCAATAAATCTGAAATTCCTCAAATAGCTGGTTTCTAAATTATTTAATGCATGCTATTTTTATCTCTTAGTACAGAGGTAATATCAAATCAAGTGTATTAGGAAAGCCTATTATATAATTTCTGACATCTTTATCAATGCATTTTGCATTTGATTTTTACAAAAAGTGTAATCATCTTGTTTGTTCAGTTCCTGACAAAACAACAATAATTCTGTTTCCTCTTTGAACTGTGTAGTAGTAATATTAAGAACAGTAATAAAAAACCCCTTTTAACTGAAGTAACTTTTTGACTGTGAACGTGCCGTGCAATATCAACTCCTATTGCCCTTCAAAACCCACTTTTTTTGTTGCCTTGACTTTTCTTATTACACTTTCGTTTATAGTTCTTACCAGCTATGAAGTTTTCTAAATGTCTGATTTCTTCTGATTGTATTTACATCCAATGGCTTGAATTTTTATTCTATTTGGATGTGTATACATACACACAAGAATATATACATATTTTCAAACTGTCTTCAGATTGCATTTTTCTTGCTGCTGCTCTTTTCTGTCCCAGTTTATTTCTAACTAGCATTATTTCCTAGCTATCTTGAAAATTAATTGCTTCTCAATTATTATTTCTTTTCCCTTTTTAAATACTTTCTTCCTGATTATGTGCCTTATAGTGGTTTTCACTGCAATGAAATCAGCTATTTACAAACAGCACCTATGATTCCTGTGGGTTTAGATTTTAATGCATTTCAACACAATAAATAATAATCTGATTTTTTGTAGAGATCACTTCAGTAACCTTTATTTTACAGGTCAGTTGCAAAAAGGATCTTTCAATCATTAACTTAAGCTTAAAAAGTAACCTCTTGACACATGATCTGAGACCTCTGGGCATACTGTCTCTTCCATTTGCCAGTAACTATTTCCTGTGGTAGGATGGGTTTTTTAGTAATTTTCTGAGCTACTTGTAACTCTGGAAGACGACCACAGATGAAAGAAACCTTAAAACCTATCTCACTCACTGATATTTCAAGTCCTTGCATTACTTTTGTGTTTCTCATTCGCCTTGATAGGTCTTTCTCATTTTTCCCCTTAGCCTGTTTCATAAAATGCTGATTTTTTTTGTGCAATGGAATTCTGATGTACTCCATCACAGAGATAAACTCCATCACTGTTCAAAATCATTCACAAGAATAAATATAAGCAAAAGAATGGCATAATTGGAAATTTCCATTTTAGTAAACATGGTTGATACAAAACACTTCCCTACTCCAGGGGAATCTGCCCTTAAAAGTAAAACAAACCCAGCTTCGAGTTAATTACTTTGACAAGTAATATGTAGGGAGAGAAATACCAAATGTAGAACGTATCTTGGAAAATAAGTTGTCTAAAGTATTGATATGGAGGATGTACCACAGAGAAGAGATTTTAGTGTCACAGTCAATGGCAAATAACCTGTAAAACTCTATGAGAAAGGAAGGACCCTATGAAACTGAATTAAAATATTCATTTTTTTAAAAAAATAAGCAATAAAAAAGCTTAGAGTCTTGCTGAGGACACCATGATGGATATTAAATTAACTCTTAGAAAAAAGGAAAAAAGGAACTGTAACATAAGATGTAAAATATTTCTTAGAAATTCGTTTCTGCAGTAGAGTGTTGCATCCAAAATATAGAACTGACTAGTTATTCTCCATGTTGAATAAAAATTATTAGGACTATTTCACTTCCCTTTTACTGCTGAAAATAACAAAACACCTGAGGTGTTTTTTGCACTCCTCTTAAACATACTGATAAAATGACACAATTCTAGTGTATTTCACTTCAGCTGATTAGGGTCATCATGCTTTAATCTGTATGACCCCACAATAACCGTGTTTATTATGAATTTCTATAGCTGAAATACTGCAAAAATCTTGCAATTCTGTGGCTAGCTTGAGAAAAGCAGGGGGAAGTTAAAATAAGTTTGAGCAATTTTAGGTTTATACCTATCTTCTGAAGGGATTTGAGATAAAAAACAGTTAGAAAACACAGTGTGGGATGAGAGAAGATCAATGAAGGCTGACAAAGGATTTAACTGATTGTCGTTACAAGCCGTAGTAAAATAGAGGTCAATTAAATGAGTGAGTTGCAAATAAATATACTCGTAATATTAAGCATTTATTTAACGCTTATCTGAAAAGTGCTTTGCAAACAACTGATTAGTCTGTACAAAGAAAAAGTATCAAATAAACTACGTTGACTGGGGGAGAGCAAAGTTAAGGCATCCAGAAAGTTGATTTAATCCCATCTTTTTCTTCAGTCTTTATTTTGAGCAGCATTCATTCCATTGTATTACAAAATGAGTTAGCTTGGAATAGGAAGTTAAGAAGACAAGGAGTGAGAATTGACTATGGCTCAACAGGTTTGAACTACTATCTCATTTTAAAACACTCTTTTTTTCTTTTGATGACTAGCTTATATACAGCTAGTCAAACAAATTGAGAAATTCAAGTGTCAGAACAAAGATGTCACATATAACAGAAGTAAGCTGTTAAGCTTTCAAAAATATTTAATGTTTGTACAGTAAACTGTAAAGAAAAAAAAGTCAAATTTATGTCAATGTAGATTTTTAGTCATGCATATTGTCATCTAAGCCTGTGATTCAAATGCAGTTTAAAGCTGTGTAACCCATTAAACAGCTTAGAATACTGGAACAATACACTGAACACAAGAGTAAAGGAAGCAAATGGAAAGCAAGGTTGTTGGAAGTCCAACGCCTGAACATGTGTTTAAGAAAAATAATATCTGAAAAACTCAATTAAACAAAGATGTTTTATGCTTGTAGGTTGTTTGGGGGGATATTATGTGTTTTTCTTTTAATTCACAAGAAACTGTAATTTCTCCATTCTTTTGGTAGAATACAAGCAAAATATGCGGGGGGGCTGAGTGTGCCAGGGTTTTTTTCTCGTTTTTGGAGAGAGGCTGTGAGCACGTTAGCAATCCCATTTGGACAAACAGTGCAGTCTCAAACCAAATTCTCAGGTTCGCTTCACTGCATTTCCTATATGCTTGCTTAGTTCTCAGAGCAGTTTTGTGAACAAATTAAATTTTAGAAAAATCAACTAGAAGTACTGCACCACAGTGCTCTACAACTTTGATTGGGATAATTAGGTCCCATCTCTTACAGAGCTGACACCATGGCATGCAACTTCAGTGCCACTAAAAGATCTTAAAGCATAGCAAACATGAAGAGGCTTCTGGACTATATGAATGACTACCAAAGACTGAAAGTCTTCAACTTGTTCTTCAACTCTACTGTTCTTTCTTCAGTCACATCCATTTTCTGGTCTGAAATCTTTTCTTTACCTGCACTTTTTTCTACTACAATCACCCCTGGTAAACTAATTTTTGCTACTATTACTTTTTATTCTTTTCTGCATTTAAATCTTTTCTACCTTATCAGTCAACAGATAAGGTAGAGAAGTGACTCTCTAAGAGAGAAGTGACTTCATGCCCCAACAATATGGTACGTATGTATCTTAACCACTACAAGAGGGCTGCAAGTGTCTTGTCACAGTTTGATGACAATACCAGCAGGTTTCTAACTTGTGACTAGAGTCTAGTGTGAGAGGACTGTTTCATTAAATCAAAAAAAAAAAAAACAACAAAACAAACCCAAACCCTCAAAGAGCAGGAAAAATAATCATACTTTGAGGTATGACTTTAATCTATAAAAGAGGGAATTCAGACAGGAGCACATCACTGAACCCTCTGGCTTATCAGGAATGAGCAGGTTGTTTGAACTCAAACTGCCAGGCTTGTCATGTGCAAGAACCTAAAAAGATCACACCATCTATCACTGAAGTATTACTCGCACATGCATTCCTTGCATGCTTATCCTTGAGGCTGTGGGAGAATGAGGGGCAAGTGGCTGACACAGAAATCACAGACCCAAATATGTCAATGGATCATCATGAGCTGGGAAGGGCATGGCCACTTGAAAATAGCTCCCTTTAGTGTAGCTGTAGGTGCACTAGGGCACTTGGTCACTATGTTCTGTGAGCAGAAACAGTTTCTGGAACAGAAATTGTTTCTCTGTCAGGACTCTTCAGACCAGAATTATGACCCTTGGCATTCTGATTATCCATCCTAAGGTGGAAGAACCATAGTCACTCATAGGAGAGAGAGGTGATACCTCCTGAGAGTTGGATACAGTGTGGAAAATAGGATGGAAGCTCTTCTTTCACTGGACAGAGAGGGAACCCTCTTCCCTGCTGAGAGGGTTCTTTTCCACAGGCCCAATTAACTCTTTTTGCCTTTGGTTTAACCCTCATCAAGAAGTTGCCCTCTCTGTCCCAAGCCGTGGCCACTACGTTCACACCCTTTTCAAGTTTCCTCTCTGTCTTGCAACACCTACTCGCAGATCTGTTAGCAAGCAAACCCTCTCCCCCTTACTCCTGAACAGAACTGCTGCTCTCACAGTTCTTTAGTTCATTTTGCAGTCCCTCCTCCTTTCCTTGGGCATCGACTTGCAGAGTTCCCAGCTAGCGATGAGCTACCTGGATCTGCTACTGCTACACTAAAAGTTTGAAAAGAGAAAACCTGGGACTGTGCCAGCGGATACTGCTGTGGCTTCTGGACTTCTGCACTCAGAAGCAGGGTTCAAGGAGGGGAGGAATTACCATCAGGTAAGGGATGACTTGTGAGAATTCAACTTATCAAGTTTGCAGGATCTCATGCACCACACTCAAGGCCTCTGAAAAAGCTGGCCCACATCATAACAAAGCCACTAATTCTCACTTCAGCCCAAAGGAACATCATGGAGCAAGTCCTCCTGGAACAAGTTTCTGGGCCGTGAAGGACAAAGGCCTGTCTGAGTAGGAGGATGGATTAAATTCCTTCTGAGGTGCTTTCGAACCTGAATATCATCTGGAAAATTTACAAAGATTTATGCCACTGATGGTGTTTTGTATATGGGAAAGTAAAATGGCATTGAAGCAAGCGTGCAGACAATGGAAGCATAAACTAACATCACAGGAAAACCTAAATACACAAGATATATAAAGTGCACCAATAACTAAAATTTAGTAAAAAAATACCAAGTGTAAGCTCATTTTTTGCAATGTGTATAAACCAAATCTCAACACGAAAGAGTAGATCTACATGTATAATATTGATAAGTAATATGTATTTACTGTCAAGTAATGTAAAAGCCTAAGATTAAAAAAAAGTTATAATTTTCTATTCTTATATTACAAGTATCAGATATTGTTCCTCATAAGCATAAAGAAAGATTTTTGCATTGAAATTTTCATTACTAGAAATCATAAGCATTGAAAATTCTACATAGGTGAGACCAGAGGTCAGTAACAAAGAAACAACTGAGCACTTGTATCAGCTAATATCAAGATGTCTTAAGGCTTCTGGAGACTGTGATATGACAGTATGTCCCTACTGTGTGTACAGACAGCTGGGGTACAGTAACAGCAGTCTCTGGAACAACACTTTGCACCACTGACACTGGATGTCTGGAATAAAACGCAGAACGAAATTAATGAAGGAAGGAAAAATGGGGCAAGGGGGAGAAGTCCAGTAAACATCAAGCCTCTTGTTATGATATCCAAGAGAATAACATCCTGCATGTTAGTAGGCTTCCCATTAACGCTTTCACGCAACATTTGAAGTGTGATTACATAAAGATACAACTGAAAACAAGATTGAGCAGCTCCTTCCTTGTCCTTTCACCAACAGTGCTACTAACTCTTCATCTTTTTAGGTTCTACTCCTCAGGGAGATTCCTGCTTGAATCAATACACAAAACTCTCTGCTTAAGTAGTGCTTATACTTCATTTAGCAGCCCCACTCAAAAGCTCCTTATACTGTTACTAATAACAACTCTTTGGAAAATACGTACACTTCAAGATGTCAAAATAAGCTTGCTTCTATATTTCTTCTCTCATTTGATCTGGTATTCTCCCGGTCATATATTTTTTCATGTATAACAAACTTACTATTTTTCCTCTTGAATTTTGGGGAGTTTTCATTGGGTTTTGGGAGGTTTGGTTTTTTGTTTTCTTTGGGGATTTTTTGTACCTATTATCATGCCTCTCATTGTCTCTTTCAGAAAGCACTGTTTTTTTTAAAAAATCAATTATGTTAAAAATACCGCCTTTTTCTCCTTGACAACACCGCCTTCTTTTTTTTACCCTGTCTTCAGTTGCCAAATTCAGAATTGTTTTGTTTGCCTTGACTAAGTTTGCAAAAAACTGGGGAAACATCAAGGTATGGGATTTTCTTAGTGTTTTATGAAGGGTTGGGAACAGGATGTCACTGAAACAGTGGTTATTATAAGTAGCCATGATTACCTAATTATTATATTATTCATAGTACTCCTATTAGCATATTAAAATAGCAGAAGACTTTAGTTTGGCCAAGTAATAAAAATATGCATGCTCATAGAAATTCTGCATCTCCCTAATAATTTACTGAAAGATAGAAGGAGACATTATATCAGTCACTGTACTAGCTAGAAACACAGTTGAGGCAGAATAATCTAAAACTGCAGTACTGCCAATACTTTTCCATATGAGAAATAACATGCAAATTGCTCATGATTGAGTTAATCAAACATTTGAAGCAGGGAAAGTTTGAACTGAAAAATGACATTTTACTTAATGGCAATAATAATTTAGTTGTAGAGTTACTTCTGCCTTTGCACTGTAAGGATGAATGAGATAACCTCATAAGTCTCCTTTAGCTCAATTTTTTAATGATTCTAGGAAATAAACAAAATGAAACAATGTGAAATGACAGATTATACTAATCTTTAAATGAACAATAGAAACACTATCCAATACTGTACGGATTTATGTTAATACAGAAACAGACATACAAACTAAATACATTGTGAAAGCTTATAACATTGAACCTTTGCCAACAGCAGCTTCTTTTACTAAAAGGAGCTACTGGAAATTCTGATAATAGGTCAGGCTATAGAATTTCTGTATGAAGGGTTAAAGAAAAAATAATGACCTTCTTTTGAGAACAAGCTATCATACTGCATCATATTATTTGGATATCTCAAATGAGTGTTGATGTTGGGTTCCCTAAAGCAATTCAACAGAAATAATCAAGCTTAATGCTGTGGAAATGCAAGACAAAAGAAGTTTGAGAAAGATTGTAACCATCTGCAGCAGCTTGGGGGGAGCATTTTGACTATGAGAAAAAAAAAGTGAGAAGAATAGGCTTTATTTTATATCAGTCATTTTCCACCATTTCAAAAAGTTTCTTCCATTTAAAGTCATTAGCTACAGCTAACATGACATCCAATTGATCATCCTCTCCAAGTCTTCATGCCTTAAATTGTGATTTTTGAGACAATAAAGTAAAACAAAAGGCTTTAATCTACAGTAAAATATTAGTTACTGTGATTCCAATGAAATAAAATGCATAAATGTATACATCTGTTCGGCTCAATATATTATGCACCAAGAGGAATTTGGGGCATGTGCTTAATATTAAATTCATACTTAAACTACATAATCAAATGTGTGATTCAGTGATATTTCTAAGCAAAGAATAGAAAGAATATGAGCAGTTTTCTCCCGTCAGATGTTTACCAAAAGAGTTTCAAACCATAATGTACTATTTAAAGAGATAAAATTTGGGTGCACCTGTTGACATTGAATAGGGCTGCATAATTCTACTACTTGAGCAAACTTGAGGAAATCTGAGACAAAATTCATGCACCGAGATAGAACTGCATAGTCAATAAAAACTAGTGAGTGATGAGGCTTTCTGCTGTTTTCTAATGCAGAAAACATCCTGAAACACACTTTGGGGATTTTGTTCTCCCTCAGACATTTTTCAAACAGCTAGTCAGACTGCTAAACAGAAAATGAGTTTATGTAATTCATTTCTATCTAAACTTTGAGATAAAAAGTTTACAAGACTGTCATCAAAATACATTTTAAACGATGTGGTGGACCACCTTCACCGCTAATTGCGTAGGTGTTATTTTTTACTAGAAAACACCATTCTTTTCCTACTCAGTTGTAAATTTGGTGTGGATAATTATAATTTCTGCTGTGGTGTCTATAGATTGCTACATACTTATTTCAGCCTTCTTGTGATAAATGTGTGTGTAAAGTGCTTATCTATATGGCACTTAGATTAGAAAAAAAAGCACAGTATGTGAGAATGTATTAAAGATGATAAAAAGGACCAAAAGCGCATTTGGTCTGTCAGGCACTGAGCTAAATTCTAGCAAAGCATGTTTTTCACATTTCTCCCCACAAGAAACTGCTCACATCATATGCTGAGATGCTAGATACACAGCTATGATCTCTTGTGCATAATGTTAGCTTTTGACTGTAACTATTTATAGACTGCCTGAAATCTTTGGCATAGAAGCAGAAATTTTGAGAATGCCCTTAACAGAGCCTTAGTCTACGCTAACCCATCCTGAGAAGGGCTTCCTTTTTCTCAGTTGCCTCCTGATTACTAGTAAGTGAACAAAAGAGGTTTAGTTTGCAAAACAATAAGTCTTCCAGTCAAACAGCTAGGTCTGAACAGCTTGCTGGCCCCTATGCAGGTAAATGCCATAATTATTGTCCCAGCCTTCCCACTGTTACTTAGTAATTCAGTAATAGACCATCTGTAGCTCACTGCTGGTGAATCATATTGCATCTTAATACGCTGTTTGAATTATCTTCATTCTATGTAGTAGACATGATGCAAACATTATAAGCAAAATATTTAAGAAGGCTAGCAGGGTATCTGAATAGCTACTCCTTATGCTGCTAAAAGAGGGTTTATAAAATAATCTAAACAATCCATTTAGCAGAAGTATAGTTCACCACATAATGCTTCTACATAGCCATATCTACTATTTGCTATTAATAAAACCAATGGCAATGAGATGATATTGCACTTCCCTTACATCGCCAAGAATTTCAGAGATGTCCTTGCAAGGGCAATACAAAACAGCAAACAGGCAGCTAGTTAAGTTCTCAAAGCAACCCATTTCCTTGATATCTATATCAGATGCAAATCTTAAACCATGTAGTTAAAAGTATCAGAACAGTGTATTATTTCTCTAGATACCATCTCTGGGGGGAGAGGGTGAAAGGAAAACTTGGGGGGGAGGGGGGGGGTTATGTGTCGAGGTTGGGAGTGTGGTGCGGGGGCGAACCCCACAATGCCAAACAAAATCCAAAATCCAAAATTTCCTTTCACAAACTTAAGCCATTAGAAACAAAATTTTTAACAGTAATTTCCAAATCATGATAACATTCCCAAGAAAATGTAAATGTACTCAAAAAAGCTGAATTTGTCCAGGCCTAAAGCTTGCTTTCAAAAGCTGTTTGGGATTTTGAACTGTACTCTTACTTCATTCAACTTTTATAACCATATTTTCCACTCACCTCAGCTACCCTCCCTGCCACAATATGCATTAGTGTAAAATGCTAATCTTATCCTTAGTTCTTTCCTTCAGAGAATTGTTTAAGAAGCTGAGGGAATAGCTAACAATTGCTATTGATACAATAAAGTTTAACCATGGAAAAAACAACAGATCAGAACACCTCCAGTTAATAATATACATATATATATGGATATATATTCTTTAGCAAATGCTGAGAGAAAACCCCAAACCTTAAACTCAGAAGCAGCCAGCAAGCAGAAACTAATAAGACTAAACTTGGACTATTTAATTTCTTCCTTATTTTAAATCTATCACGACAAACTTTCAGGCATACACATTTCTTTAAGCTGTTTTGATGCTGGGCTTTTTGTTTTGCTTTAGGTTATTTGGGGAGATTGGTTGGGTTTTTTTTTCCAAGAGTCTCCATAAATACATTGAAAGCTGCAAAACAGTAAGAGCAGAAAGAGCACTGGATCCTTTTCCTCTAATGATAATACTTACTGTTATACCAAAGAAACACTGAAGCCCAATGCACCTGCAGTACTTTGCAGAAGCAACATCTGTGCAATATAATCTGGGAGGAGAGTAAGAGAAAGGACTATTTTGCTACAGGCTGAAAATATTCAATGTGCATCCTATCCTACCTTGGCAAAGCCAGAGAACAGCTTTGTATTCATACAGGGTACATACCTCCTCTTTCCTTAACTTCTCCTTTTTCATTCTGGCCCTTCCTGGGGTCACAATTCCTGTGTGATTCAGCGAATCTAAAAAAATGTCCGGATGCCATGAATTACCCTGAACGCTCAGTCTTGTTTTCTGTGTCTCCTTTCTGCTTTCTTTTCTGTTTCATATGCCGTAGGGATCAGCAAGAGAAAGCACTTTTGTCTGCCTCAGCTGCTTTTCTTTTCTTCCCCAGAACTAAAAACCTCCTGCCATTCATTGGCAACCTCAAACAAGTCACCTAAAACTTTCCAGGATTAACTAGCCAGGGAACAGATACAAGTGTAAGACCCCAGGGAACATACGGAGAGAAGGCAATAGAGAGCTAGTGCCTCCTCCTCCAGTAAATAACAACTTTTTGTAATCCTCAGAGGTGGTAACAGGTAACAGAAAAAGGCCAAAGGGGGGCATGAAGGCTGCATAAGGGTATTAACACTGCAGAACAGCTCCCGAAACAGAAGTAGTAACCAGAAGGACACCAAGCTCTGGAGAAGTGCAGGTGATACCAGGAAATAACATGACTTCTAATCTTCTTGTTGAGGCCGTAGCAGACACTGGGACACTGAAGCTTCCAAGAGTAGAAAGTTCAGCAGCTGCACAGTTTAAAAAGAGTCCTCAGCTGGTGGAAGTCAATGGAAGACAAAAGCTCTTTACATTCACCTTCAGCTCAAGCCAGGCTGTGTATGCCATACCCTTCAGCAGAGCAGCTCAGCAGAAGAATGTGGGTGACAGTAACTCCCAGAGACAGGGCCCAGACCCAGCGGAAAGCAAAAAAAAGTGGTTGACCCTGAAGTAGCAGTCACCTGGTACACTGCCAAGGCCAGATTTTCTGCTTGTGTGATGCAGCTGTGTCATGCTCAGTATCAGGATGGATTCTCCCTGCCTCTGTCAGAAACTGCCACAGAATTAAATGACAATCAAATACCTTCTCTATTTCAAGCTTTTTCAGCCCATAGTTTCCCTGAAATGATACTTAGACAGAGTGGATCAGTTCAGAACAGGCACTTAAAGCCACAGAACAGCAAACTGGGTAGCAAGGGCAACTGTAGACATACTTAAGTTAGCTTATTCAGCAGTTCTAATCTTTATACTTGTTAAATTGCACTTCAAAGTTGGTACTGAACCATATTATTTGAGACTTAAAAATAAAAGTTTTTTCTTCACCAGATTAAAAGAACTTTGTCAATACAGAAATCAGGCAATTTTCTTTTGCTATTTGCCCACAGAATTAAGACACAGGTCCTTGAATTTACTGCTTATTCTCAGCATGAAATCAGGAAATAAAACACCATCCTTATCCCTATTGACTTATTATTGCACTGAGCCATGAAAAGGAAAGAAGCTTCCCACCAAAGTTCTAAAAAGTGATATTTTTTTTTAAACAAAAAGACCCTCCAGTAGGATTATCGCTTAATAATGTGTAGGGTACAACCAGACATATTTTGCTTTTTATTTGGCAGAGTGAATATATAAACCAGCTATTCCTGGCATATGATAGCTCTTTTCTTAACCATGCGACTGGATTGGTAGCAGTTTCTAGAAGCCCTGCTAAGAAGGCACCAAAAATTGACAGTTATTTTAATGCAGAATTTCTGAAAGCTTTAATAAATTTTACCACATCTAAGCTACTTTATGATTACACATATGGGGCTCAAAACCAGGTGGTTTTTTTGGGGTTGCTTTTTGTTTGTTTGGGGTTTTTTGTTTGTTGGTTTGGTTTGGTTTTGGTTTTCTTGAGTTATTTTATCAAGCCCTTCTCTTCTAAAGCTGAAATTCAAGCCACCAATAAAGTCACTCAATGAATTTTTTTATTTGTATATTTAGAGAACTAAGATTTTCAAGATTACATAAGTAGATTTTAATAATCTGTGATCCTGAGATATTTTGCCTCCCACTTTGATTTGACATTTTGCTTAGAGATGATCTGAAAAGGTATGATTTTCTCTATTGCAAAGCCTTTTTATTACCTTATTCTATCAGTCTACTTTATCATTTGCAATTGTATTCAACTCTCTCCTGAATGTGTTAACATTCTTAGGTGACACATGTTCCTTGTATCTTTATTAAAATCAACACACCCCATTTCTCCCTTTGCTGCTATGTCAGTTTTTGCAATAATCTTTGTACATAAAAGACTTTGGTAACTTCTTACAATGTCCCTATTTATGATTCCCATTGCTGTTTATAGGTTAAACATGAACAGGTTGGCTTTAATGTTTATAATTTGTATTTTATCTGAAGCTCTATTACTTGCAAGGGGTAACTATACATTAAATATTATCTAGGAAGATAATTAGTGCCAAAGACAATTATTTCAGGTACATGTGAGCCTAACAGGAACAGGCAGCACAATGCCTTGAACATCTGTGTCAAATGACACTTTGGAAAATATAAGGGTGATATTTAACAATGAAGTTTGATGAAGTGAGATTCAAGAAGATGAAAAGGTTGAGGTTGAGCTAAGAAGATGTGTACAATATGAGGTACCTAAGCCAAGTCCAAAGAGTACTAAGTCATCTTATCAGAAATAATACTGTTGAAAAATGGAGGAAAATTATGACCAGCAGATCTAGACTGGACAATATATCTATCAAACATCTTCAAGACCGAATGGTTGATGCTTATAAAAAGACCAAAAGAGAACCAAAGGCCGTGAAAAACAGAACAAAAAGACAAGAATACTACAACAAGCTATCTACAGAAGAGTGAGATAAGACACACCTCTGGCAAAATAAAAGATTTTTTATTTTTAACAAATATCATAAAATTCCACCTACATGAGGCTTGGGTCAAAAAGAAAAATCATACAACACCTAAAAACATAGCACTTCACATTTCTGAGAACAGAATGCTATGATGTCTCTGGGAAGAAAATGTTGATGTGTATCAGATCATTCGAGTGTCAAAATTAAAACACATCTTTGAAAAGAGGCAAAAAGTCCCTAAAAAACTCATTCACTGGTTCTTTACACTAAATGTTTTAATTTAAATGGAACAGATGAAGCAGACTTTGCAAGGTTGTTGTTTTTTCCACACTGTTCCAGGCTCCAGTCCTACAGTTATGCAAATTCTGTACCCATTATAGATTAAAGTAAGCTTAAGAGAGATACAAATTTTTTATTTTTCTTTATCATTATTTGCTATCTTGTTAACTCCAAATTCTATGGATGATTGCTGGTACTTAAGTTTCTATTCTCCTTTAGTTATGTTACAAACAAAATCAATCTATTTTCCATAATTCCTCGGTACAATGCCATTTACATGGGCTACAAAACAGGACTGAATCAATCTACTCTATTGGAAGACTTAAGGCATGTTCAACACACCTCTTTTTTCTTAATTATTATAGGAGTTAAACATAACTCCTACTTTAACAAAGTGTTTCCTTGCACTACCACTAGGCAATAACAGAAAATATAAAGCCCTGCACAATCAAGCGTTCAGTTCCACACACTGGGTAGCTGAAGCAATTTTGTTCATTTGCCAGGTGGTCTTTTTTAAGACACAGAATGGTCAAGAGCAATCCTGTCTTCTAAAAGAAGACATGTGCCATGGTTACACTGAACACAGCGTCCCACTCTCTAGAAGCTTCCTTGAACTTCTGTTTGAAGCTTGTCAGTTGCCTTCCAGCATGGTCAGAAAAAAGGGAAGTTTATCTCTGGAAAGCAACTATGCAGTGAAAATGAGATGTTCCCTCTTAACTAGCTCTGGAACCAAAAATAGTACCATTAAACAATTAAAGTTATTTGCACTATCACTATAGAAGTCACAACAAAGAGAGAAATCCTGAAGAAATCTATTTGAAATCACTCATAAGCAAGATGCTTATCTGCAGTATTTCCAACTTGAAAAAGATCACCTGTTCCAATGACTTTAACCTGTTCCTGTCATGACAAGTTGAAACACTGTAACTAAAGAGGGGCTGGGAGAGGGGGGGATTTGTTTTTTTTTTAAAAATGCACATTCTCCCATACAATCCTAGAAATGAAGAGAGTCCTTCAGACTTTCCAGATGCCTGTGCTACACATCATGAATCCCTGAAAGTCAATCAAAACCAGACAGGAGTGCTACAGACTGTGCATGTTGGTTTGTTTTTTTTTCGGATCCGTCTTTCTTCATGAATTTAATGTCACCAAGTGAGAATAAAAATGTTAGTTTATTAGGCATAAACTTTGCCACTGAGAATTAACATCTAGCTTACTCTGGTTCATTAGTGGAGAAGATACAGAAAGTATGGGGATGTACGTCACATGTCTTTTTAGTTATTCAAGAAGAAAGAAAATCGTATTTCCTTCCTGAAACAGGTTTCAAAGTTTATTTTATTTATTATGTTGTGCCTTAGACATTGGCCTTTTTAATTCACAGCTGATTTGACAAGGACAGAGTTCAAGTGATAATTAGATTTTCTTTCATTGATTTTTGGCTGGTAAGCAACCAACCTAATCTTGTTACATTCTGCCCTAACTTTGAGCCCTTTCATGATTAACTACTCTGGATATGCATTTGAATTGCATAGTAGTAGAAGTAAATGTGACTCATATTCCAGCATGTAAATTAGTATAACAATTCAGACAGTCCCATGCACATGCTGAAACAGTTGCTTTTAGTGTACACACCTTTTCCTCGTACACAAGAAAGGGGACCTGTGATGAAGATAATTCAGAAAGCTTTGGGGACAAAACAGGTCTTTCTTTCCACTACCCTTTACTCTGTTTTATCGAAGAGAAGATTCAGACTACAGACAAACTCTTAGGATACCCACATATTCCAAGAGCAGAAAGAAAACCTTAACAAGATTATTGAAATATTTGGTAATATACGTACTTTACGCACTTAAGATTGGCCTCCTTCTACTTCAGATATGTACTTGTACTCTGTAAATCTTGGGTAGGTGAGGAAAGATAAGCCACTGACAGCCAATGAAGTCCGTTGCATGGGATTCAAACTGATAGATCAAAGGCACTAAAAACTGTATATCTTCATTCTGAACTAGCATCCCACATGGAAGGATGCAGCTTTAGCTTATCCGAGGGGATAGTTATACAGACATGGTACTCTGCCATGTGATGCAAGAGCATCTATTGTACCAACCAGTACAAAAGGCAAAGTCGCTGCAGCCTGTGTGGTATTGCTGTATTGCCTCACACCTGTCATGCCATGCTCTTGGGCCTCAAGCCCCCAGTCGTTCTTTAGAAAATTATGTTATCTTATAATGAAATATAAATCTATCATAAATCTTAATCGTCAAAAGTTATCAAAATGAAGAGGCGAGAATTTTCTGAAATCCTTGAGATACTTTCTGAAACTGCTTAAGAAGCCAGAAAGCTGAAATGTCTGGCATTCTTCCTTAATTTAAAAAGCCTCTCAGGAAAACAGTATTCACCATGATTACATCTTTACAGGCAAACAGTGACAGCAACAAAACCCACAACAGGCAAACCCAGAAAAATTAAGAAAGACACTCCTATGCAAATTTTCAAAGTTAAAAGAGTTGCATCTTTTCAACCTAAGATATTGAGAAACCATTTCTAAGATAAGTGAACAAAGAAATGGAAATTACTTTGTCAGTCAAGCTCCAAAACTATTTGTATTAAAGCCTACTGGCAGAAATTCTGAATCTTTAGAAAAATACTAAGGATATGAATTTAACTATGGAGAGCCAAACAAAATAATTTCTTATCAATCTGAGGTGCACAAATAGTTTAAAAATCATTCTTAGGCAGCAAATAAAACACAGTTCAGCTACATTAAACCTTATATAGCTAGATACTATGAGGCTAAAACATGATATAATATCAACTCCAGTGTGGTCCTAAGTACAGCATTACTAATGTTAGTTGACAAAATGAAAACTAAATAATATTGAGTGGGTATTCAGTGAGGCTTCTAAACAAAGTCATTGACAAAGCAAGAAGATTACATATCTAACCAAAATACAAAGAGGACAATAGAGATACATGATTTCATTTCCAGAGTCGGTTAAACACACGTCCTTCATAAACGAATAACCCCGGTGTTTTCATTACAGCCAAGTTGAGTAAAAAAACTTCCAGAAACCAGGTAATACAAAACTATTTTAAATCTTTAACACAAAGACAGGTAAGATAACTCTCTTAAAAGTATCCCTTATAGAACCATCTAGTATCATCACCACTGGACATACTATTATACCTGCACACATATTATATCCACTGTTTACCCCACATAAGCTTCATTTTGAAACCCTATATATGAAGGAAATGTATCACATTCAAACAAAGGAAGAGAATAAGCATTCTGCCTCTCAGGATCCTTAGGTACTGATATCTCAGCCTTTAAAGATAGTATGTTTTAGGTGTAACACTGAAGCAAAAGTCACTTAAACTTTACAGCTGAGAATGCAGGTGTCCCTTTTTTGCCACAAAACGAAGTCTTCCTTGGTGGAAGGAGTTAAGTAATGAGGTAAATTAAACCATATTAAAATCAAAAATTATGACGATTAAAGAAAAACACAATACATAAGATTAACACTTCCTCTTCATTACCTCTTATCTTATTTCCTCACACTATGAAATCTGTCAGTCAATCCTATGGAGGTAGGATTTACTCTTTAATCCCATTTTACTCCAAACAATTACTCAGTGCCACTCTGTGGCACATATTTTATATCCTCTCTTCCCACAGAGAGTCAAAACATAGTTGCTGAGATCCAAGATCAAGCTGCTATCCACAATAAGGCAGCAGAAGCATTTACTTACCAAATCTAAAATATGAATTTGGTGTGCTAAGAGAGAAAGGACCAATTTACAAGTCAACATTATACCTCATGTATTGGGAATTTAAAAGAGAATGTTGTGAAGCCAGATCTGCACTCTGCATTCTCACAATATAAAAATTACAAATAGCCATGAAGAAACTTTAAAAATTATCAGGACAATAAATCTGGCATATTTTTTGACTTTGAAAATAGGAATAGTTTCCACGGGGTTTTTAATAGCACAGAGTTTAACAGCACAGAACTGGTCTTGTTTCTCCATGATATGACAGAGTTCAGATGAATCAATTATCAACTGGATTTGAGGTATTCTACAGCTGACACATACAGATACTCACACTTCAAGAATATTGGCATATGCAGCACAGCTCTAAAATTAATACAAGTAAATCCAAAGGGAATATCAATATCAAGGATCTACCTACACAATTCCTTGCTTTTATGCCCACTCCCGCAATTAATATTTGTAAAAATAGACTGTGACATCCACTTGTCTGCTCGCAAGTGTAGCTGCTCTGGGATATCAGTAGTGACACTCAGGATTTTGGAACCATTTGGCACTATGCTGCTACTCTTCAGTCATCCATTTACTTGAATTAACACCTGTGTGACATTTGAGAAGCACACCCCAACAAGTTTTTTGCCTTTAACTTACAATGTTTATTCTATTGCTGCAGCACTCTGGTCATGTGTCCCAAACTGTGCTGGAAGGAAATAACTAGCCCTGCTATCTGTAGATAAAAACTGCAGTCAGGTTTCAAAATCTATATTTAAAAGCATAAAGCAGAATACCTTTTAAGATCTATGGACGTTAGTGACTTACCAAAATGTTTTCACTTATGTAACAACCAACTTCTAAGTCTGACATAAACTTTGCTATGCAAAAATAGAATTATTTCTGTGTACAAATATACTCTGCCCTGAAGGTTTCAATGAAATTGAAGTGTGTGTTTGTTTAAAAGCAGCTGTGATAAAGCAGTTAATGTTGTGTGGGCATTGATGATATGGCTGTTTAAGTTACACGAGTGTCCTAAGTGTACATTTTAATATCATAATATGGCTGACCTAATTTTAGAAAAGACAGAAATAACTGAAACTTAATGCATCTAAATAAGGCTTGTATCTTGTCATATGTAATGGGTTTGATTTGATTCACTGAATAACTCTTCTAAATTACTACATTACTACATAACTCTCCTTAAACTATGAATTCTGGAATATTCAGTAACACTTATTTTCATGTGTTATTTCACAACAAATAAACAATATACAGTTTATGTTATGAGTGAGTAGTAAAAAGAAACTATGAAAAGAAAACATTTGATCATCACATGGATTATAGCTATAATTATATTAAATATCAAAAGATAGTAATCGAAAACTGCTTAGATTATTATAATAAATATGTGGAACAGAATAACTGGTCGTTCTCTCAAATAAATGTGTTACTACAGTGGTAGGTGCAGACACACTAGGTTAAAAAAAGTTACTACACAAAGCAACTACAGATGAACATAACTGATATTTTTCATTTTTTTTTTCCTTTGTCATATAGTCTATATTTAAGATTCAGTGATCATACAATATATAAAAGACGTGAGACTTAGTTGCAAGTGGTTAAAAAAATCTTTCAGTATTTTCTGTATAGGTTTTCCAGTTCACTAATGTAGCTCTCCTTCTGAAATATCTTTATCTTATGTAAAATTTCCAAATCTATATCAATAATGAAGCATTAACTCGAGAAATTATATTTAAAAAATTCCTTTGGCCTCAAGTCCTCAACTTCCCTGTCCATTACTACAAAACACACATACAGGACTTTTTAAAACAGAACCCAAAGAAAAACATGTTTTTCTCCAAGATAATTATTAGTAGTGAGTTTGAAAAGGAATAGAACTATGATTCTGAACATTTTTATCATTGACTGGAATGCTAAAAGCATTAGTCAAACACAGCTTTTTTGTACTGCATTTATAAATAAACTGGACTAAATTACAGTCAGTCCAATGATGCTGAGGACAAACGATAACAGAAAGCAAACACTTCACATTGTGCACATCACATCACCCATACAGAAGTATTTAATACTGTTTTTTCACCCAGTAACTGTTACATACAAACAGATGAGAGAAAGTCCATGTAGGAGACTCCTCTATACATCTAGAAGTGCAAGCTGCAACTGCTTCTGGTTTATATGCAGTTTCCCAGTTTTCACACACATGCAGTGAGCATTCACATAACTAAAGCTAAATACATATGGAACAAAACTCCCTTCTCTGTCAGGAGATGGAAGCAGAGACAAGCTACAAAGGAGGAATTTGAAAACATTGCCAGGGCATGCAAGAACGGTATTAGGAAAGGCCAAAGCAGAACTAGAGATAAGATTTGCAACAGAAATTGAATACAAAGAGACCATTACATTACCAGTAAAAGCAGAACAAGGAAAATGTGGGATCATGGTGGAATTGTGGGTGATTTAATGAC
>NW_021937484.1:0-2215 GCF_001715985.3 Manacus vitellinus
GGAATCCCTCGGGGATTTAGGGGGGGATGGGGGATTTGGGAACACCCGGGATTTGGGGGTTATGTGGGATTCGGGAACATCTGGGATTGGGAATCCTTGGGATTTAGGGCCGATTTGGGATTTGGGAACATCTGGGACTGGGAATTATTGGGATTTAGGGCTGATTTGGGATTTGGGAAGATCTGGGACTTGGGGGTTTATTTGGGATTTGGGAATATCTGGGATTTGCTGTTATTTGGGATTTGGGAACATCTGGGACTGGGAATTATTGGGATTTAGGGCTGATTTGGGATTTGGGAATATCTGGGATTTGGGGGTTTATTTGGGATTTGGGAACATCTGGGATTTGCTGTTATTTGGGATTTGGGAACACCTGGGACTGGGAATCATTGGGGATTTAGATTTCATTTGGGATTTGGGAACACCCGGGATTTGGGGTTTATGTGGGATTCGGGAAGATCTGGGACTGGGAATCCTTGGGATTTAGGGCCGATTTGGGATTTGGGAACATCTGGGATTTGGGGTTTATTTGGGATTTGAGAATATCTGGGATTTGCTGTTATTTGGGATTTGGGAACATCTGGGATTCGCTGTTATTTGGGATTTGGGAACATCTGGGATTCGCTGTTATTTGGGATTTGGGAACATCTGGGATTTGCTGTTATTTGGGATTTGGAACTTCATGGGGTAGGGAATTATTAGGGATTTGGGGGTTCATTTGGGATTTGGGGATATATGGGATTGGGATTTATTGGGGATTTAGGGTTTATTTGGGATTGGGGGGTTCATTTGGGGTTTGGGGATATCTGGGATTGGGAATCACTGGAGATTTAGGGGTTTTCTAGGATTTGTTATTATTTGGGATTTGGGAATATCTGGGATTGGGAATCACTGGGGATTTAGGGATGATTTGGGATTTGGGAATATCTGGGATTGGGAATTACTGGGGATTTAGGGATGATTTGGGATTTGACATTTGGAATTAGCCGGTAGCTGGAATTCTTTGGGATCACTTGGGACTATTTGGGATTTGGGCCGACATGGGATTTGGGAATTGTTTGGGGTCATTTGGGTTTATTTGGGATCTGGGACCATTTGGGATTTGGAATGAGGTGCGATTTGAGCTTCGGTGTCATTTGGGATTTAGGCTTCACTTGGGATTTGGAACCACGCGGGATTTGGGATTTGAGCTCGGGGACCATTTGGGATTTGGGACCATTTGAGGCTATTTGGGATCATTTGGGACCATTTGGGACCATTTGGGGTTTGGGACTGTTTGGAATTTGGGACCATTTGGGATTTGGGACCATTTGGGATTTGGGATCATTTTAGACTATTTGGGATCATTTGGGACCATTTGGGGTTCGGGACTGTTTGGAATTTGGGACCATTTGGGACCATTTGGGATTTGGGACCATTTGGGGTTTGGGACCATTTGGGACCATTTGGGACCATTTGGGATTTGGGACCATTTGGGGTTTGGGACTGTTTGGAATTTCAGACCATTTGGGATTTGGGATCATTTTAGACTATTTGGGATCATTTGGGACCATTTGGGACCATTTGGGGTTCGGGACTGTTTGGAATTTGGGACCATTTGGGATTTGGGACCATTTGGGACCATTTGGGATTAGGGATCATTTGGGACTATTTGGGGTCATTTGGGACTGTTTGGGATCATTTGGGACTGTTTGAGATTTGGGACCCCTCGGGATTTGGGATCCTCCGGGATTTGGTCTCGGCTGTTGGGAATGAGCCCCGTTCCTTGGGGAAGGGGGGAAGGCTCTGGAAAATCCCTTTAACTCTCCCCCAATGGGATCAGCTTCAGGTTAATCCCCTTCAGGCCGCGCCCAATTCCCGGGAATTCCGGGGCCGGGCTGGAATTTGACCCCGGAGGAGCCGCCGGAGCAGCCGAGGGAGCCCCAATTCCCGGGATCCAGGATTTGTTCTCCTTTGGGATTTGGGAACATGTGGGACTGGGAATCGTTGGGGATTTAGGGGGGATTTGGGATCGTCTGGGATTTGTTATTATTTGGGATTTGGGAACACCTGGGATTGGGAATTATTGGGGATTTGGGGGTGATTTGGGATCATCTGGGATTTGTTGTTATCTGGGATTTGGGAACACCTGGGATTGGGAATTATTGGGGATTTGGGATCGGGGGTTTATTTGGGATTTAGGAATACCTGGGAATTATTTGGGATTTAGGAACAC
>NW_021937485.1:0-2090 GCF_001715985.3 Manacus vitellinus
ATCCAAATCCCACTTCCCCGCCGTTTTCCCCCCATCCCACCCCATTCCCCCCCATTTTCCCCTCTTTTCACCCGTTTTCCACGCTGTTATCCTGGATTTTCCCCTCTTTTCGCCCCTTTTCCACGCCGTTATCCCGGATTTTCCCAGCCCTGAAGGTGATGACGGCGCTGGTGACCGTGCCTTGGGTGTCCACGTCCAGCAGGGAACAACACAGAGGCACTGGAAGGCAGGAAAAGGCGCAGGCGTTGGGAAGGAGGGCAGGAAAGTATGGAAGCGCTGCTCGGAAAAGCGCCGGGAGGTGAGTATTTGGGGGGGTTTTTAGGGGCTGGGGGCTCTGGATCGGCCCTAAATCCCTCGGGATGCCCCTTTCCGAAGCTCCTGGAGCAGCGGAGGAGACTGCGAGTGCCTGATGAACGCGTGTTCAAGGGGTCCTTCGTGCACCGCTACAGGTTGGGGAATCCCGGATAAAATCGGCGGGCATTCGGGGATAAAGAGGGGCGGGAGGAAGGGAATGGGATGGAATTCTGAGGGAAAAGTGAGGGAAAAGTGGGGGAAAAGGGGATTTGGGTGGGAGAAAATGGAGGATTCTGAGGGAAAAGTGAGGGAAAAGTGGGGGAAAAGGGGATTTGGGTGGGAGAAAATGGAGGATTCTGAGGGAAAAGTGAGGGAAAAGTGGGGGAAAAGGGGATTTGGGTGGGAGAAAATGGAGGATTCTGAGGGAAAAGTGAGGGAAAAGTGGGGGAAAAGGGGATTTGGGTGGGAGAAAATGGAGGATTCTGAGGGAAAAGTGAGGGAAAAGTGGGGGAAAAGGGGATTTGGGTGGGAGAAAATGGAGGATTCTGAGGGAAAAGTGAGGGAAAAGTGGGGGAAAAGGGGATTTGGGTGGGAGAAAATGGAGGATTCTGAGGGAAAAGTGAGGGAAAAGTGGGGGAAAAGGGGATTTGGGTGGGAGAAAATGGAGGATTCTGAGGGAAAAGTGAGGGAAAAGTGGGGGAAAAGGGGATTTGGGTGGGAGAAAATGGAGGATTCTAAGGGAAAAGTGGGGGAAAAGTGGGGGAAAAGGGGATTTGGGCGGGAGAAAATGGAGGATTCTGAGGGAAAAGTGAGGGAAAAGTGGGGGAAAAGGGGATTTGGGTGAAAGAAAATGGAGGATTCTGAGGGAAAAGGGAAGGAAAATGGCGGGAAAAGGGGATTTGGGTGGGAGAAAATGGAGGATTCTGAGGGAAAAGTGAGGGAAAAGTGGGGGGAAAGGGGATTTGGGGGGAGAAAATGGAGGATTCTGAGGGAAAAGTGAGGGAAAATGGCAGGAAAAGGGGATTTGGGCGGGAGAAAATGGAGGATTCTGAGGGAAAAGTGAGGGAAAACTGGGGGGAAAGGGGATTTGGGCGGGAGAAAATGGAGGGTTCTGAGGGAAAAGTGAGGGAAAAGTGGGGGAAAAGGGGGGAAATGGGATTGGGGTGAGGGAAAATGGGATGGGAGGGGGAGAAAATGGGGGAAAACGGAGTTGGGAAGGGGGAAAATGGGATTGGGATGGAGGGAAAAGGGGGGAAATGGGATTGGGGTGAGGGAAAATGGGGGAAAATGGGGTTGGGATGAGGGAAAAGGAGAGAAAATGAGGTTGGGATGAGGGAAAATGAGAGAAAATGGGGTTGGGATGAGGGAAAAGGGGGGAAAATGAGGTTGGGATGAGGGAAAATGAGGGAAAATGAGGTTGGGATGAGGGAAAATGGGATTGGGATGAGGGAAAATGAGGGAAAATGAGGTTGGGATGAGGGAAAATGGGATTGGGATGAGGGAAAATGAGGGAGAATGGGGTTGGGATGAGGGAAAAAGAGGGAAAAACAGGATTGGGATGGGGGAAAATGAGGGAAAACCAGGATTGGGATGGAGGAAATGTGGGTCCTGTGGGAATCAGGGGTGTGATCCCGGGAATGCCGTGGGATTCAGGGACGTGGTTCCCGAAATCCGGGCCGTGTGCATGGAGGAGTTGGGAACGTGGATGAGGAGATTCCCGGGATCCTTCCTGAACGACAGTTACCTCAAGTACCTCGGGTGGACACTGCACGACAAGGTGGGGATTTTGGGGGAAA
>NW_021937486.1:0-3533 GCF_001715985.3 Manacus vitellinus
CCTCGCGGCGCAGGATCGCGGGATCAGGGAATGAATGTGCTGAGCTGGAAGGGACCCCCCGGGATCACCCAGCCCGGCTCCCAGCGCGGGACACGCCAACAATCCCTCCCTGTGCTGGGACACCGAGTCCCTTCCTCTTGTCCCCACAGCGCCTCGGGAGTTGTGGGATCTCTAATTGCACCCCTCCCTCCTCAGTGGGATCTCTCACACATCCTCCCTCTTCAGTGGGATCTCTCACACATCCTCCCTCTTCAGTGGGATCTCTCACTGATCCCCTCCTTCCTCACTAGGATCTCTCACCCACCCCTCCCTCCTCACTGAGATCTCTCACTGATCCTCTCCCTCCTCAGTGGGATCTCTGATCCCCTCCCTCCTCAGTGGGATCTCTCACACATCCTCCCTCCTCAGAGGGATCTCTCACCCACCCCTCCCTCCTCAGAGGGATCTCTGATCCCCTCCCTCCTCACTGGGATCTCTCACATCTCTCCCCACTCCCCTCCCTCCTCATCCTCCCCACTCGGGGGAGTCCCGCCCTCCCGGAGCCTCCAGACCCTCTGATCCCCTCGGATCCCCGTCTCCCAGGGGCATTTCCCCCCCGAGCAGCCCGGGAGGGTTTGGAACCCGAATCCTCATCTCCCCGGGGGTGCTCCTGCCCCTGGGGAAGTGCCACTCCTGGGAAAGTGCCCCCAAATGTCCCTTCGGGAGGTGCCTCCTTCCAGCCTGGATTCCCACACCTGGAAGCTCAGGGTGGGACAAAGAGATGGAAAAGCTCAGGGATCCAACTTCTCATGGAATGCTGGGGCTGGAACCAGTGGGATCCCCCTTTAATGTCCACCCTGTGGGTCCCTCCCAGCTCGGCAGGTTCTGGGATTCCCAGCTCCCTGTGTGGGTCCGGGTTGTTTTAACGGGGAGAAATCAAACTCCACACACTCCCGGGGTGGAAAAGGGGCCCAGGGGCAGCTCTGGGGGCAGGATGGGGCTGAGGGACGGGGGCTGTGCGGGCACAGAGCTGCTCTGAGCTCACAGGGCTCCCCAGCAGCCCCATTCCCAGGGCTCCGTGTCCCTCCTCGGGAAGAAGGAGACGTGCCCTGGGGCCCTGGGAAAGGGGATGTGGCAACATCTGGGAGCACCTGCAGCCTGCTGGGTCTGGTTTGCCACGTGCAGGTCGGGGAAGGTCACGGCCCCAGCGGCCCTGACTGGGCTTGGGGAGTTCTGCAAAGGTCTGAAAAGGGGATGTGGGGGATTTGGGTTCCTTTGGGTACCACCAGCCAAGCACCGGAGCAGGATAGAGGAGAACCAGGGTGGGATAAAGGGGCACCAGAGTGGGATAGAGGAGCATCAGAGTGGGATAAAGGAGCACCAGGATGGGATAGAGGAGCACCAGGATGGGATAGAGGAGCACCAGGATGGGATAGAGGAGCACCAGGATGGGATAAAGGAGCACCAGAGTGGGATAAAGGAGCATCAGAGTGGGATAGAGGAGCACCAGAGTGGGATAAAGGAGTACCAGGGTGGGATAGAGGAGCACCAGGATGGGATAAAGGAGCACCAGAGTGGGATAAAGGAGCACCAGAGTGGGATAAAGGAGCATCAGAGTGGGATAAAGGAGCACCAGGGCAGGATAAAGAAGCACCAGGATGGGATAAAGGACCATTAGAATGGATAAAGGAGCACCAGAATGGGATAAAGAAACACCAGGATGGGATAAGGGAGCACCAAGGAAGGATAAAAGAGCAACAGAAAAGGATAAAGGAGCACCAGGGCAGGATAATGGAGCACCAGATCAGGCTGAAGGAGGTTTCAGGCCCCACCAAAGCTCGGAGGGCCCTCCAAGGAGCACCAAAGCCCCGGGAAAAGGAGCCCCCCCCGCCCTGTGCGAGGCAACCCCAGCAAGAGGGAATGGTTCCCAGAGCCTGGGCTGCAGCGGCGGCTCCGGGCTGGCCCCGAAAACAACTCTCCGGAGAAAGCAGGTCACGCCTACACTTCAAAGGGCCCCAGCAGCTGGAGCTGGGAACGCTCCGAGCGCTGGAACGGGCACGGGGCAGCTCCTGTGGGAAGGCAGCTGAGGAGCCCGTCCCGGTCCACCTGGGGAAACGGATTCGGGACCTTGCCCCCGGGCCCGCCCCACCACCACCACTCCCCCCACCAGGGAGGGCTCGGGGGGGGCCCGGGGAGGCCGAGGGGTCCTGGGTGTCCCCTGGAAACCCCCCGGGGGGACCGGCAGGGCTTGGGGAACGTGGGATGAGACAGCGAATTAGGGCTGAAAGGAGCCGGGTTTGAACGCAGGTGAGAAGCCCGAGTTTAACCCAAAGGCTTTAATTTAAGCAATTAACCCAAATTACAGCCCTGGCTTTGCTGATCATTAAACTGAGATTAAGCAGCACAGGTGAACCAGCGCGAGGGAGTCGGACTCGCTCTCGTCTCACAAATACGGGCATTTTTGCAAACCAAACACTCACCGACACGTCCAAAAGCTGCTGCCGGGTCTGAGGAGCTGCAGCAGGCGAAGGATTTCCGGGGGGATGCTGGAGAGGAGCAGCAGAGCTGAGAGATGGGGAGGGGCCGGGGCAAAGCTGTTGGAGCCGTCCCTGCTCACTGAACCCCTCAGATTCACTAAAACACAGCAAAAAGGCTCAAAGTCCTCGTGGAATGGGGGCCGGAGTCACATTCGTTGCCCTGACAGAGTCAGGACTCACCTCCTGGTCCCAGAGGAGAGTTATTGCCTTGATATGGGCACGGTGCCAGACCCAAACTCAGCCAGGGCTTTAGTCCCATGTTTAGGGCTTTAGTCCCAATTTTAGGGCTTCAGTCCCAGGTTTAGGGCTCTAGTCCAAGGTTTAGGGCTTTAGTCCCATGTTTAGGGCTTCAGTCCCAGGTTTAGGGCTTTAGTCCCAGGTTTAGGGCTCTAGTCCCAGGTTTAGGGCTCTAGTCCCAGGTTTAGGGCTTTAGTCCCAGGTTTAGGGCTTTAGTCCCAGGTTTAGGGCTTTAGTCCCAGGTTTAAGGCTTTAGTCCCAGGTTTAGGGCTTTAGTCCCAGGTTTAGGGCTCTAGTCCCAGGTTTAGGGCTTCAGTCCCAGGTTTAGGGCTTCAGTCCCAGGTTTAGGGCTTTAGTCCCGGGTTTAGGGCTTCAGTCCCAGGTTTACAGTGCGCTGCAGAGGGTTCTCCTGCCTCTCGGGCTGGGCCTTGCACCCTCTGCTTGTCCCGGAGGGAAGACACGATGAGGGGAAGGGATGGAAAAGGATTCCGAGCCCGTCCAAGCTCTGCTCCCCCGGGGGGGCTCAGCCCTGGCAGGACCTGCGGGGGGATCAGGAGGAAAAGCTCCTCAGCCGGGAGAGAGCCCCGGAACCATCCCTGGAGGAGGGAAAGGAGCGAATTCCCGCTCTGGGACCATCCCTGGAGGAGGAAAGGAGTGAATTCCCGCTCCGGGACCACCCTCTGGAGGAGGGAAAGGAGAGAATTCCCGCTCCGGAACCATCCCTGGAGGAGGAAAGGAGCGAATTCCCGCTCCGGGACCATCCCCTGGAGGAGGAAAGGA
>NW_021937487.1:0-1613 GCF_001715985.3 Manacus vitellinus
CGATGTGCGTCGCACGAGGCTTTGCAGCTGCAGGAGCTGTGCCTGGTTTGCTGCTCAGCTCTGGCCCGGGGGGCTGCGGGATTCCCACCGGCACGGGGCTGGCCTGTGTATCCCGCGGGGCTGCGGCAGGGAAATGCTCCTGGGGGTGGTGAGGGTCAGAGCTCAGGAGTGAGGGGAGGGGCTGCTGAGGGGTTTGGCCGTGGCCGAACCGTGTCCCCCTCTGGAGCCGACGTGGACCCTGAGAGGAAATGGTTAAGCAGGGGGTGCTGCTGATTCACGCTGGCAGCTCCACACCAGCAGAGCCCAGGGCTCAGGGCTGAGCAGCCTGAACCCCCGTCCTGCTCCTTCATTATCAAACTGAGCCCAAACTGAGGGGAGCCTGGGTCCTTCCTGGGCACTGTGTCCATGGCAGCAGGCTCACGTCAGGGTTCCTCCTGCATCCCCCGGCAAAACCGCTCTGACCAGAGCCCTGGGGCAAAGAGCCAAATCCTGTCCAGAGGGAAGGGACGGGTGTTCCCAGTACTGCGGGTGCATCCCCATGGAATTTCAGCCAGAGCAGTGCCATGGGGCTGGCTGGGACCTGGTGCTTGAGTAGTGCACGAGGTGGCTGCAAGGGCAGCAGGGCCCTGGAGGGGGCACAGAGGTAACGATGGGAAACTTCTGTGAGCCACTTTTGCAGTGAATGTGCCATAGGCAGAATGTGCCTGCGGCAGCCTCCTGGTTTGCACTGGGGGATCTGGGGACCTGCTGGACACTGCTGGGTCAGGGCTTGTGGGCTCCCCAAAAGCAGAGGATTTGCCAAGGAGGTTCAGTGATCCAGAGCAGTACCAGGAGCCACATGTCCCATGCACAGAAGGGAGGCTGCCGGGCCGGGTGCTGCCAGGCTGCAGTAGCCAGGGACACTCCAAGCTGTGGCAGTGATCGGGTTCACGCTTCGTGTGGGCTCGGAGAACTTGCCGCTCTTCTTGGCCTCCACAGAGCGCCCGCTCAGGGCACCATAGTCTTGGTTAGGATTTAAGGAGCCTTGTGATGATTTTGAAGCAGGCTTGGATTTTGAGATAACACAAGTGTTTCTCCAAGGTGGAAGCTGCAGGTCAGGGAAGCGGATGTGCTGGGAATGGGGGGAATGTGTAAGGGGTATACGCGCGAGGGGCAACAGCAGGACTGCCAACCCCCTGCATGTGCTCAGGCCTGGGGAAGGGAGATGAGGCTCAGCCTCAGCTCGGGTGCTCCACTGGCCTCCCAGCTCTGCAGCCCACCTCATCCTCCTGCCTCGGCTCGCCGAGGTAAACAAGGCTGCTCGGACACCGAGCAGGGATTTGTGCAGTCCCAAGAGCCGGGTCTAGGCAGAAATCCAAAGATGAGGTTTGCAATTAAACCCAGAAGTGGCAAACGAGGGTGGTGGAGGATACAGCGGTGCCATCCCCCTGCTCCTGTATCAGGGAGGGGGCAGTGGAGCATCACGTGCGGGCACGGGGGTCCCGTCCCCAGAGCCTTGGTGGGATGGGTCTGGGGCTGGTGGTGACAGAAGGCAAATGGGGTTGCCGGGAGCAGGAAAGGTGGAGGGACAGCAGGAATTCAGCTGTCTGTGGTGGGGAAGGAGACTTGGAGCC
>NW_021937488.1:0-2870 GCF_001715985.3 Manacus vitellinus
TTGGAGCAACCTGGGCTGGTGTAAGGTGTCCCTGCCCATGGCAGGGAGTGGAATGAGATGGTCTTTAAGGTCCCTTCCAACCCAGACCATTGTGGGACATTCTGATCCTCCTTCACAACGACCACAGCCCACACAGATGACAAAACACACTACTCTGCCATCAGTAACAGCACTGCCAGTGTAGGGGTTGGTTTTATTTTATTCCCCCTGAATATGATCTATCACATACTTAACAGTATTGTTTTTCCTGATGCTTTATTTTGTACTTCTGAAAACTGACTGCAGCAAAATGTGATGTTCCAGGTGGCAGCCCCTTGATAAATAAGGAGGAAGGAACTGATGTTTTGCAAAAAAAATAATATTAAAAATTAAGTGATTTAAAGGTAGAAAGGAACACTGGAAAATTATTACTTTATGCAAACACAAGAAGAATAAAATCAATTAGAGGCAAAGGTTTAAGGACTGGCTTAGAGATTAGAAAATCTGTTCTTGGAAAGTGCTTGATGAACTTATTTATTTTTTTGTAAGCAGGCTCTGAGTCTTAACTACACTGCTTTATATGGCAGATGATTTATTTATCACCAACATATGAGAACCTCCTTTCACATCACCAATGAGTGATGCTGGCAAAGTGTGTACCAGGGGACATGATCCTCGCAGGATAAGAATATTTGTGGGTTGGAAGAGACCCCCCAGTTTGTCAGGGGCTCTTTTCTGAACCCATGGGCAGCAGCAGCAGCAGCAGTGTTACTTCCAGGCAGCTGGTTCATGTGGCCATGGAACTGCTCATTAAAATCCATAATGTTTATTTGCAATATGCAGCTGGCAGGGATTTCCCTGGGACTCAGCTCTGCCAGCAGGTAGAGTTTTCAGCTGGTGAAGAACTGCCGGTCAGCAGCAGACTAAAACCAGGCATTTCTCTGTACAACTGAAAGGCAGGTGAGCAGTGTCACTATAGGGGGGCAAAAACGCCCACATTAAAATCAAGGCATGCAGCTATAAAGGCCACGGCACCTTTCCCCACCCCTTTCCTCAGTACTGAGGCAAAACCAGAGCTGGGTTAGAAGCAAACTCTGGTGTGTGCACAGTTCAACATAATGTGACCTGGGAAGACTTCAGAACATTCCATCTGCTGTGCAAGTCCCCAAAAGGCAGCTCTAGCACAAACCCTCATTCTGTCCTGCCTTTACTCCTCATACAGACGTATGAGATAGAGACAAAGGCAACACCCAAAGAGAGGGAAATTCCCTTAATGCCATCTCTGTATTTCACTTCCATTCAGGTCCTTGCTTAACTGGATGTTACCTTGCTCCCTGCTCCTAATTCTCACCTAAATTATGTGTTTTCCTCTTCTGCAGAACAAATGGAATGCTAAATCCTCTGAGTTCATCTCTTGGCCTCAGTGCACACAACAGCATGGGCTTCATGCTGCTCACAGTAATGTGCTCCTCAGAGGTTCACTTTGCCCACACAAAACAACTCCAGACACAACACACCTGAGGTTATACAGGCAAACAGACCCTGAGAGACAACAGAACGTGAGATTCAACTTTTTACTGCAGCACAGAATCTGATCAGGGGGAAATCCATGAGGTAAGTGATGCCTCTGATGCAGTTAGGGATAGAGGCATCAGGATATGAATTCCTGCAGGACCCTGGACTGCCTGGGGTACTAAACCTCCCTGCAGCACTTTTCATTTACTTAACCTTAGAGTAAATGGGTAATTTGAAAGTGAATTCTGAAATTGTTCAAAGAAGGATTCTTTTTCTATCTGTATTCTCTTTTATTACTTACACTGAATTTTTTCTTCTGAAGAAAAAGCAGAGGTGAAACAAAACCTTCTGCCCAGAGAAGCTGTGGCTGCCCCATCCCTGGAAGCATCCCAGGTTGGGTGGGGCTTGGAGCAACCTGGGCTAGTGGAAGGTGTCCCTGCCCATGGCAGAGGTGGAATGAGATGGTCCCTCCCAACCAACCATTCTATGGCAGTCACACCTTTGGCTGCAATTTAAACTTATCTGAAATGTCCTTATGTTCTTTAACATAACAGAAGTCTAGTGTTACAAATCTTGAAATAAATAACATTGCCAACAAGAACCTACTTTCATTTAAAAGGAGAAAGAGGATGAGAAGTTATAAAGCACATTATTCTTAAAGCTACTCACTGTCTCAGCCTCTGTGCTTTCTCCAGCCTAGTTCCTGCCTGTTCCTCACTCCAGCATGTTCCTTTGCTTGCCCATTTGTGCAAGGAGAATACAGTTCTCAATTTATGCCATTAGCAACACCAGTCCCTTAGAGAAAGGTCTCTTGTTCTTCCTGGAGTTGGTCCCATCCTGATTCAGAGGTAATCAAACAAAAAACCCCCACCTGGCCAGTGCACCTGGAGGAAAAATGCAAAATCAGACTTTAACCTAAGGTAGGAAAGCACAGAAGAGTTCTTTCCCCCTCTTGCAAAAGCATTGAAGGTGGTAAAAAACCAAAATCCAGCATGAAAAACCCTGGTTTCAAAGAAAGCATGGTCATGTTACTGTCAATACTTGCTATAAAACTATTAGCAAGGGGTTGTTTATTTTTCTTCTTCCAGGCACAGAAAGTTAAGACACTCAATAGCATTCTGAGGAGTATCAGAACAACCTTGCCATGACAATACTAGTGATTCTGTCTCCATATCACCAACAGAATTCCTTACCTTAAGTAAGCAACTCTGTCTCTGAGGCATTTCACACACACACCCAAAATTAAAAGAGCAAAAAATCCCCAAGAACAACAAAACAAATAGAAAAAAAATCCACCTACGGAAAAACCCAAACCCAAATCCAAACAAAAATCCCAAACCTAGACCCACAAACCAAACACATCACACACACAAAAA
>NW_021937489.1:0-1768 GCF_001715985.3 Manacus vitellinus
GCAAGCCCAGGGACCCCAGATCATCCCACAGGACCCCAGATCATCCCAGTGGGACCCCAGATCATCCCAGTGGGACCCCAGATCATCCCAGGGACCCCCCAGGTAATCCCATGGGACACCAGATCATCCTGGGGGGGGGACCCCAGATCATCCCATGAGATCCCAGGCGATCCCAGGGACCCCAGTTCATCCCATGGGACCCCAGATCATCCCACAGGATCTCAGATCATCATCCCAGGGACCCCCCAGGTAATCCCATGGGACCCCAGATCATCCCAGGGGGACCCCAGCCCATCCCAGGGACCCCAGATCATCCCAGTGGGACCCTGGATGATCCTAGGGGTCCCCAGTCAATCCTACAGGACCCCAGATGATCCCAATGGGACTCTGGCCCATCCCAGCAAGACCCCAGCCCATCCCAATGTGACCCCAGCCCATCCCAAAGGGACCCCAGCCCATCCCAGCGGGATCCCGGCCCCTCCCAAAGGGACCCCAGCCCATCCCAAAGGGACCCCATCCCATCCCAATGCGACCCCAGCCCATCCCAATGCGACCCCAGCCCATCCGCAGGGCGACGCCCAGCTCCCTCCCAGACTCACCGACCCCCCTCATCCAGCCCCGCCCACCCATCGGGGGGGTCCCTGGGGGACCCCTCAGTGCCCCCTCAGTGCCCCCCCCCGGTCTCACCTGGGCACTCCGGGCGGGGATCCCGGGCGGGATGCGGGCGGGGCGGGCGGGATCTGGGGGGTGCCGGAAGGGGTCTGGCGCGGAAGAAGCTCTGGGGGCCGAGCGGGAGGGGATGGGGGGGGCGGCGAAGGGGGGCGGGGGCCCCCCGGGCAGGGGCAGCAGCGGGGGCGGCCCCGGGGTCGGGCCCCGCACCGAGGGCGGGCGGCCGGGGGCCCAGGGCAGAGGGGGGGCAGGCGGCTGGGGGGGGGGGCTGTGGGAGAGAGAGAGGGGGAGAGGGGGGGTCAGGGATGGGGAGGGCAGCTCCGGCACCTGGGAGTGCCCCAATCCCCCTGGGAGTGCCCCAGTCCCCCTGGGAATGCCCCAATCCCCCTGGGGACACCCCGAACTCCTGGGAATGTCCCAGTCCTCCTGGGAATGCCCCAATCCCCCTGGGAATGCCCCAATCCCCCTGGGGACATCCCAAACTCCTGGGAATGCCCCAATCCCCCTGGGAATGCCCCAGTCCCCCTGGGGACATCCCGAACTCCTGGGAATGCCCCAATCCCCCTGGGAATGCCCCAATCCCCCTGGGAATGCCCCACTGTTGTTCCCGCTGTCATTCCCGCTGTTCCCAGCATTCCCACTGTTGTTCCCACTGTTGTCCCCACTATTCCCACTGTTGTCCCCACTGTTCCCACTGTCATTCCCACTGTTGTCCCCACTATTCCCACTGTCATTCCCACTGTCATTCCCACTGTCATTCCCACTGTTGTCCCCACTGTTCCCACTGTTGTTCCCACTGTTGTCCCCACTATTCCCACTGTCATTCCCACTGTTGTCCCCACTGTTCCCACTGTTGTTCCCACTGTTGTCCCCACTGTTCCCACTGTTGTCCCCACTGTTCCCACTGTCATTCCCACTGTTGTCCCCACTATTCCCACTGTCATTCCCAGTGTCGTTCCCACTGTCATTCCCACTGTTGTCCCCACTATTCCCACTGTCATTCCCACTGTCATTCCCACTGTCATTCCCACTGTTGTCCCCACTGTTCCCACTGTTGTTCCCACTGTTGTCCCCACTGTTCCCACTGTTGTCCCCACTG
>NW_021937490.1:0-2006 GCF_001715985.3 Manacus vitellinus
TGGAAAAGCCCTAAAAAAATCCTGGAAAAGTTCCCGAAAAGCCCCTAAAAATATCCTGGAAAAACCCCCAAAAAGCCCCTGGAAAAGCCCTACAAAAATCCTGGAAAAGCCCCCGAAAAGCCCCTGGAGAAACCCTAAAAAAATCCTGGAAAAGTCCCCGAAAAAACCCTGGAAAAGTCCTAAAAAATCCTGGAAAGCCCCCGAAAAGCCCCTGGAAAAACCCTAAAAAAATCCTGGAAAAGTCTCTGAAAATCTCTGGAAAAGCCCCCGAAAAACCCCTTAAAAAATCCTGGAAAAACCTCTAAAAACCCCCTGGAGAAACCCTAAAAAAATCCTGGAAAAGTCCCCGAAAAAACCCTGGAAAAGCCCTAAAAAATCCTGGAAAAGCCCCCGAAAAGCCACTGGAGAAACCCTAAAAAAATCCTGGAAAAGCCTCCAAAAACCCCTGGGAAAGCCCTAAAAAAATCCTGGAAAAAAAACCAAAAACCCCTGGAAAAGCCCTAAAAATCCTGGAAAAGCCCCCAAAAAGCTCCTGGAAGAGCCCTAAAAAATCCTGGAAAGCCCCCGAAAAGCCACTAAAAAGCCCTAAAAAAATCCTGGAAAACCCCCTGGAGAAGCCCTGGAAAAGCCCCCGAAAAGCCCCTGGAGAAGCCCTAAAAAATCCTGGAAAAGCCCCCGAAAAGCCCCTGGAAAAGCCCTAAAAAAATCCTGGAAATGCCCCTGGAAAAGCCCTGAAAAAATCCTGGAAAAACCCTAAAAAAATCCTGGAAATGCCCCTGGAGAAGCCCTAAAAAACATACTGGAAAAGCCCCCCAAAAGCCTCTGGAAAAGCTCTGAAAAAAATCCTGGAAAAGCCCCCAAAAAGCCCCTTGGAAGCAGGAGGAGATTTGGGAGCCCCTCTGGAGAGGGAGGAGATTCCTCCTTTTTCCAGAGGTTTGGGAGGCTGGGAAAGAGGAACAAAGGCTGGATCCATGGAAGGATGGATAAAGGGATGGATAAAGGGATGGATGGGAGGGTGAGGGTGGATAAGGAAAGGATGATCCCTGGAAAAACCAGCCCCAGCCAAGCCTGGATCATTCCCATTCCCTGTTTTCCAGGGAATTCTGCTCCTGGGAAGGGAATTCTGTTCCTGGAATGGGAATTCTGCTTCTGGGAAGGGAATTCTGATGCTTGGAAAGGGAATTTTGCCCTCTGGGAAGGGAATGGTGCTGGGAATGGTGGGCCTGGAATGGGAATTCTGCCCCTGGAAAGGGAATGGTGCTCCTGGGAAAGGGAATTCTGCCCTCTGGGAAGGGAATTCTGCTCCTGGGAAGGGAATTCTGACACTTGGAAAGGGAATTTTGCCCTCTGGAAAGGGAATTCTGATGCTTGGAAAGGGAATTTTTCCCTCTGGGAAGGGAATGGTGTTGGGAATGATGGGCCCTGGAATGGGAATTCTGCTCCTGGGAAGGGAATGGTGCTGGAATGGTGGGCCTGGAATGGGAATTCTGCTCCTGGAATGGGAATTCTGCTCCTGGAAAGGGAATTTTGCTCTCTGGGAAAGGGAATTCTGCTCCTTTTTTCAGGATTCCTCCTTTTTCCAGAGGTTTGGGAGGCTGGGAAAGGGGATGAAAGGCTGGATCCCTGGAAGGATGGAGAAAGGGATGGATGGAAGGAAGGATGAGGGTGGATGAGGAAAGGATAATCCCTGGAAAAAAAACCAGTCCGGATCCTTCCCATTCCCTGTTTTCCAGGGGCTGGGAAGCGGATTTTGGGGGGGACATTTTTCCATGGGGCCACCTCGGATCAGGAAAAGTTTGGGGGTGACCCCCGACCCGCTCCAGGGGGACATCCCGGTGACATTCCCGCCCTCTGCTCTTTTCCCAGGATCGGAATCCGGGCCGCGTGACCCCCCCCGGAGCTTCCCGAGCCTCCACATCCCGATCCAGCCGCATTCCAGCTCCGTCCCAGAGATTCCCGGCGGGAGCTTTCCCCTGCTGATCCCTCCCTCCCTCCCTCCCTCTCCC
>NW_021937491.1:0-1509 GCF_001715985.3 Manacus vitellinus
CCCCCTCCTCCTCCTCCTCCTGCTCCGCCGAAGCCCGGCCTGGAAAGGTTCCAGCAGGTAAATCCCAACGGGAATTCCCGGGAAAAACGGGAAGGAGACCCCCCCCTGTCCAACCTCCCCCTCCCCAGTCTGGGATATCCCAGGAAATCCCCCCGATCCCGGGGTTTTCTCCAGGAATTTTGGGGGGTCTGGGGGAATTTCCTGGTTCCCAAATCCTCGGGGAAGGCGGGAATTTGGGAAGCGCGATCCCGGTTTTCCGGGCAAAGCCCAAATTCCCTTCCCAGATCCCGGGTTGGCCTCGGAATCCCGACGGGTTTTTGGGATTTGGGGGGTTGGTTGTGGGATCCCACGGGATTTGGGGTGTCCAGGAAACAAATCCCACTGGATTTGGGGGGTTCAGGAACTGGATCCCGCTGGATTTGGGATTTGGGGGGTTGGTTGTTGGATCCCCCTGGATTTGGGGCATCCAGGAGCCGGATCCCACTGGATTTGGGGGGTTCAGGAACCGAATCCCACTAGATTTGGGATTTTGGGGGTCGGTTGTTGGATCCTGCTGGATTTGGGGGGTTCAGGAGCTGGATCCCGCTGGATTTGGGATTTTTCTTGGGGTTTGGGTGTTGAAACCCCCCGGATTTGGGATTTTAGGGGCGTTCAGGCGTCGGATCCCGCCGGATTTGGGATTCCGGAGGGATTTGGGAGTTGGATCCCTCTGGATTTGGGATTTGGGATCTGGGATTCAGGAATCTGATGCTGCTGGATTTGGGACCTGGGGGGGATTCAGGCCTTGGATCCCTCTGGACTGGGGATTCCTCTTGGGATCTGGGGGTTGGATCCCCCTGGATTTGGGGTTTTTTTTGGGGATCAGGGTGTTGGATCCCTCTGGATTTGGGATTTAGGGGTTGGGATCATTCTCAGGCTCTGGGGATTTGATCCCCCTGGATTTGGGGTTCCTTTTGGGCTCTGGGTGTTGGATCCCCCTGGATTTGGGGTTTTTTTGGGTTCTGGGTGTTGGATCCCCCTGGATTTGTCGTTCTCGGCTCCGTTCCTGTTGGGATTTGGGAATGTGGGGTCAGTTGGGATCCGGGGGTTGGATCCCTCAGAATTTGGGGTTTTTTGGGCTCTGGGTGTTGGATCCCTCTGGATTTGAGGTTTCTTTGGGATCTGGTGGTTGGATCCTCCTGGATTTGGGGTTTTTTGGGCTCTGGGTGTTGGATCCCCCTGGATTTGTCGTTCCCAGCTCCGTTCCCGTTGGGATTCGGGAATTCTGGGCCATTTGGGATCCGGGGGTGTGATCCCTCTGGGTTGGGGGGTTTTTTTGGGTTCTGGGGGTTGGATCCCTCAGGATTTGGGGTTTCTTTGGGTTCTGGGTGTTGGATCCCCCTGGATTTGTCGTTCCCGGGGCTGTCCCGGCTCCGTTCCCGTTGGGCTTTGGGAATTCTGGGCCGTTTGGGATCCGGGGGTGTCCGTTCCCGTTTCAGGTCCCCCCGGGGCTGATCCTGCAGCCGAAGC
>NW_021937492.1:0-2559 GCF_001715985.3 Manacus vitellinus
GGAAAACACGGACACAGGGGCAAGGGCCGTGCCAGGGTCACAGCACAGCCCAGGACAGGGGCACACCTGCCCATCCCTCCCGAAAAGATACTCCCTGAAAATAGTAATTCCCTAAAAGATAAATATGAAATGAGAAAAAAAAAATTATAAAATAAATGAGATTAAAATAAATAAAGAATAAATAATAAATAAATAAAAAATAATATTAAAAAAATGAGAATAAAATGCATAAAACGAACAAAATGACTGCTTAAAAAATAATTATTAGAAATACATCCACCAATTGAGTAAAAAATAAAGATAAAATAAAATAGTATTAAAATTAACAAAAAAAATTAAAATAAATGATAGAAATAATTAAATAAAAAATAAAATAAATTTTCATTACAATGAATAATAATAAAATACTACTTAAAATAACAATAAAATAAAAATTACTATATTAAAATAGATAAAATATAAAAGAAAAAATATTAATAAAATAACTATTAAAATAATAAGTAAAACTATTAATAAAAAGCAAAAATAAATTATAAATACAATAATATAATAAATAGCTAAAATTAAGATTAAAATTAACATAAAAATTAATTTAAACAAATAAATAAAATACACACAATTAAGACAAATAATAAAAATAAAATATTTTATAAAAAAATAAAAAATACAATAAAAAATAAAATAAGCTAGGCACAAATAAAAATAAGCTAGGCATAAATAAAAATAGAAAACCCAAAATAAATTAGAGAAATAAATATAAAATTAAAAATCATAAATAGGAAACTCCCTAAAAATGATCCCCTAAAGCAGCTCCCATCACTCACCAGCCTCTGCCAGGGCAGCAGCCACCTCGTTCTGTGTGGAGTAAATGTTACAGGCGGCCCAGCGGCACTGGGCACCCAGGGCACAGAGGGTCTCGATGAGCACCTGGGGAGGGAAACAGGGATCAGGGATACAGGGATATACAGGGGCACCCAGGGCACAGAGGGTCTCTATCAGCACCTGGGGAGGGAAACAGGGATCAGGGAAACAGGGATACAGGGATATACAGGGGCACCCAGGGCACAGAGCGTCTCTATCAGCACCTGGAACAGGGATACAGGGATACAGGGATACAGGGATACAGGGATCAGGGACACCCAGGGCACAGAGCGTCTCGATGAGCACCTGGAGAGGGATACAAGGATCAGGGATCAGGGATCAGGGATGAGGGATACAGGGATCAGGGATCAGGAATACAGGGATACAGAGACACCCAGGGCACAGAGCATCTCAATCAGCACCTGGGAACAGGGGCAGGGATCAGGGATATCCCAGGGATCAGGGATACCACAGGGATCAGGGATATCCCAGGGATCAGGGATACCCCAGGGATAGAGGATACCCCGGGATCAGGATACCCCAGGGATCAGGGATACCCTGGAATCAGGGATACCCTGGGATCAGGGACACCCCAGGATCATGGAAGGCCTGGGGCAGCAGTGACAGGCACAGGAACCGATCCCAGATCAGCTCCTGGGGAAAGGCTGCAGCACTTCCCAAAGTGTTCCTGGAGTTCTGAAGGTGCCTCATCCCTTTCCCAAGGCTGGGATTGTGTTCCCCAGGGAACAGCAGGGCTCTCCCCGGGACTCACCGCGGTCTGGGCCGTGATGTGGGTGCAGCCCACGATCTTGGCTCCAGCCAAAGGCTTCTCCCCCTGGGCTCTTTTCCTGAGTGAAATCAGAGCAGACATGTCTGCAAAAGGAAGAGAGGGGTTAATGCCGGCTCTGTCCGGAGCTGCTGGAGCTCCTCTCCCACTTTTGGGCTCTCCCAGGGTCCCTCCGGCCCCACCACCTGTGCTGGAGCTGTTCCACAGCCCGGGAGCAAACTCCCCGTGCCTGGGCTGTGCCAAACGGGACCAACCACGGGGTCATTTGTCACTTGGCCACGCCAGGAGAGAGGGGTGGGCCTGGCTCTGCCCCGGGAGGCACCGGGGACAGCCACAGCCCTCGGAGCACCCAGGGGTGACCCCGGAGCTGCCACACCTCAGGAGCTGCTCCAAACGGGCCTGGATTACCTCCCCCTTCTAACGGGAGAGCAGTGTCATCCAATCACCCCACTGGAAATGGGAACTCGGCTTCCCACGAGCCTCGTGGGAAGGGCTTGGGGCTCCCGGTTTCCATAAATGTTCCAAGATCCTTGTCCACCCAAAGCCACCAACATTCAGCCCCACAAGGGCTCAAAAATGGCTGTGACAGGGCACCAACGTCTGCTGGCACATCCAGCTCTTCCCTGACTGATCTGAGGGGGAAAACAGGCTCTCCAAGGCTGGAGCAGGAGTGGGAATCCCCAGGGCTCAGCTCCTGGTCTGCCCCAGATCCCATAATGCCAACATTCCAGCCGTACCTTGCTCCGCGATCTCGATCTCCCGGCGCCCGAACTCGGCCTGTTTGATGTTCTTCACACAGAAATTGCTGCTGCCCTTGGAGTTGGTTTGTTGCTTCTCCCGGGGGGACACCTCGTCATCGGAGCTGTCTGTGTAGGATGCAGCTACCCCAGAGGGGAGAGACCTCAGAGCTC
>NW_021937493.1:0-3107 GCF_001715985.3 Manacus vitellinus
GGGCTGGGGCTGGGTTTGGGGTTCAGGGCTGGGATCTGGGTTTAGGGCTTGGACCTGGGGACTGGGTTCGGGGGCTGGTTCTGGGATCAGGGATCTGGGTCTGGGTGTGCAGGAGCCGCGGCAGACGGGGCCCTGCGCCTCCACCCCCCAGCACAGCTGTCGCCAAGCTGTCCCCGAGTGCGGTGCCTGTGTCTCTCCTTCCACACGCCCTGACAGCAGGAAAAACGGCTCCCATCTGTCTCTCCATTCATTCATTTCCCCTCTCCCCGCAGCCGCCGCCGCCGGGCCCTGCTGCCCTCTGCTGCCTGCCAGGGGAGGAGATCGGGATCGGGGCTGCCCACGGCGAGTTCTCTGTGCCCCCGTGTGCCGCCAGCCCTACCCTAAAGGCACACCTGTGCCAGCCCTGCCTGAGTCCTGCAGCACTCACGTTTTGCGTTCACGAGGTGGCTCCAGGCTCGGTCTGTTCCTGCACTGAGCCAGAGCTTCTGCATGGAACATCTGCCTCTCACTTGCTGGGACAAAATTACTGTGCTAATCCTGCTGCCCCACCTCAGCAGCCCTGCAGAAACGTCCCCAGGAAATCCCCTCTGGAAGGGAAAACCTCCCAGGAAAGGGAGGTTGTGGCTGCCCCATCCCTGGAAGTGTCCAAGGCCAGGTTGGATAAGGCCTTGAGCGACCTGGTCTAGTGGGAGGGGAGTGGAACTGGGTGAGCTTTAATGTCCATCCCAATCCCTTCATCATCTATGATTCTCATGCTGTCTCTCTCTCAAACAGTGCTGGGGACCTCGTGGCTGAGGGCTGGGGCCTCTGCACCACAGGGTGGCTGTGAGAGCTTTTGCTGGGCAGAAACCTCCTTGAATTTCCTCCTCATTACCCTAAGAAGGTTCTGTTGATCCAGTGCCTGTCTGTGCTTTACTCTGCTCCCCACAAAAACCCCAGTGTCCATCTTGTCCCCTGTCAGGTCAGCGCTCCCACCTGCCTGGGTGAGGGGCTGCTGCCAGCCCAGAGCTGCCAGGGCTCTGCCTCTCCTCCACAGGCCATGGTCTGTCCCTGCTGCTGTCCCCACTGGGCACCAGGACTGCCCTGGCACTTGGCCCCATGGAGGGAGGTGAAGCTTAAGCAGGGTGGGGAGCAGCCTTTCTCCTTCCAGAGGTGTTTTTGCAAGGGACTGTCCACTCCTTGTCCTCCCAAAGCTTCCAGGGCCATCCGACTCCCAAAATTCAAGACAAAGATTCCTCCCAGACAAAAGGTGCCACCACAGAAAGCTCTTGCTGCCCATGGAGTGCCGAGAGTGGCACAGCAACTGCACGAGAGACAGAGGGGCAGGGCTTTCTTTCCTGGGTGGAACGGCAGTCGTTCGCTTGCAGAAGCGAATTTCAGCACAGACACACACACACAGACTCACGTGTGTGCAGGACACACATGTGTGTACAGGCACACAGACACGTGTGCAAGACACACACACCTGCATGTAAAAGACAAAGACACACCCACCCACCCAGAAACACGTGCAGGACACACAGACACGTGTGTACAAGACACACAGAAACACACAGACACACGCATGTGCAGGGTGCACACATGTGTACAGGCACACAGACATGTGTGCAGGACACACACACGTGTGTACAAGACACACACACAGAGACACGTGTGCAGGGCACACACTCATGTACAAGACACACACATACAGACACATGTGCAGGACACACACAGACCCACATAGTCTCACGTGTGTGCAGGCACACAGACACGTGTGCAGGACACACACACACAGACACGTGTGCAGGACACACACAGACCCACATAGTCTCACATGTGTGCAGGACACACACATGTGTGTACAGGCACACAGACAGGTGTACAGCACACACACACCTGCATGTAAAAGACAAAGACACACACACACAGTCCCAGACACATGTGCAGGACACACAGACACGTGTGTACAAGACACACAGAAACACACAGACACACGCATGTGCAGGGTGCACACACATGTGTACAGGCACCAGACACATGTGCAGGACACACGCACATGTACAAGACACACACACACACAGACACATGTGCAGGACACACACAGACCCACATAGTCTCACGTGTGTGCAGGACACACACACGTGTGTAGAGGCACACAGACAGGTGTGCAGGACACACACCTGCATGTAAAAGACAAAGACACACACACACAGCCCCAGACACATGTGCAGGACACACAGACACGTGCGTACAAGACACAGAAACACACAGACACACGCATGTGCAGGGTGCACACACATGTGTACAGGCACCAGACACATGTGCAGGACACACACACGTGTGTACAAGACACACACACACAGAGACACGTGTGCAGGACACACACGTGTACAAGACACACAGACAACGTGTGCAGGACACACACACACGTGTACAAGACACACACACACGTGTGCAGGACACACACAGACCCACATAGTCTCACATGTGTGCGGGACAGTGTGTACAGGCACACAGATAGGTGTACAGGACACACATACCTGCATGTAGAAGACAAAGACACACACACACACCCAGAAACACGTGCAGGACACACACACATGTGTACAAGGTACAGACACACACATGTGCGGGACATACACACACGCATGTACAAGACACACACAGAGAGACATGTGTAGGATACACAGACACGTGTACAAGACACACAGACACACACATGTGCAGGACACACACACATGTGTACAGGCACACAGACCCGTGCACAGGACACACACATGTGTGTACAAGACACAAGCACAGACGTGTACAGGACGCACACGTGTACAAGGCACAGACACACACGTGTGCAGGACATACACACACGCATGTACAAGCCACACACACGCAGACCCACACAGTCTCACGTGTGTGCAGGACACACACGCACACGTGTGTACAAGACTCACACAGACGTGTGTACAGTACACACACACACCTGCGTACAAGATGCACAGAAAGACAGAGACACACGCCTGTGCCCTTGCCAGCCACCTACCCACCCGCCCGTGCCCTTGCACACTCGTGCACATGTGACACGCGTGGGGAAAGAGGGTGTGTGTGGCCCTTTAAGAGGCGCGGCCGCG
>NW_021937494.1:0-6395 GCF_001715985.3 Manacus vitellinus
AGCAGCTGTAGCTGGATCTCTGCCAGTACACACGAGGGGGTTATCCAAGCCCCTCGACCCTTCATCTCCAAGCGAGGGTCTTCTCTTCCGTGGGCTGTGTTCACCAGGACAAAGGTCACTTCACCACGTCATATCAACGAAGTGCAGAAGCCTTCGTGACGGTCCTTATCTTCAGGGGATTCAAATTCCCTTACAGAGCTCTTGGGCTCTGATCTCAGGCTGCTAGCTTAGCTTAGCAGCAGCAGCAAGGGGAGCCAAGGTCACCCCCTCCACATTCCGTCTCCGTCCCGGTCCAGCTTTCCAGGACGCTTTGAGCTTCTCAGCTCCTCTCTCTTTCAGTGCTGTAGCACTCCAAGACTCTTAACTCTTAACTCACTTGTAAGGTATCATGGAAAACAATCTGTTTGAAGCCAAAGGATTTTGCTTTTTGATGAATTTGAGACAGTTGGTGCTGGAACACATAGCTGAGGGGAAAAAACTAAAAAGTGGCCCAGTTCGGTGCCACGCACTCCTGAAATAACTGAATATCTGAAATAACTTTCTGAGGCTGAAATACAAGTACCCAAGGAAATAAGCTGATGTTACAGTTTCTTGATTATGAAAGAATACGCTCCTTATTAATGTTCCTTAATCACTAAGAAAATTAGTTTTCTGTAAACTAGTGTTTCAATAGGTCAAGAAAGGAGTCATCAAGCCCTAAAGAGTGGTAATTGCTTTGCTTGTGCCACAGCATTGTGTTGTTGGTTTCAGTGTGTAGAAAGTCTTAAAGGCTGGGAATTGGTGCTTTGGGAGTGAAAATAGCAAAGATAGTTTCTGTGGAATATATAAGTTATAGGAATTTTTTTGCTGGTTTCCGTGTTTGGGGGGAAAACTTGGTCATTGGTGTAGTTAATATGCATTATGTAAACACTTACTATAAAAATATCACCTCTGAAGCTTAATTTTCTCTGGGAAGAAGTTCATAAACAAAATAGGTGGCACTCCTCTTCCAAGGCTGATGCTTTCAGCTAAATGTTTTAACCCATTAGGCATTATAAAGAGATGTTCAGTCATGAATGCTTGTGCAGAACAGTGCAGTGTGTGATGATCTGTATATTGTATTATAATGTTATTTCAGGTAAACTTTTCCAAATACATGGAAAAACATTGGTTTTCTATTTTGATAATAACCCAAGTATGTACTGCCAAAGAAAGAAATTTAAATTTAAATAACAGCATTGCTGCAGCCATTTCATTTGTTTGCAGTTTTGCCTGCTGTTTCATGTAACAGTGCCATTAAAGTGCATTAAAAATAGAAAATATAATTGCTAAAATGAGCTTTTGCTATACTAAATAGTAGGACAAAACTCTACCAGACCTGTCTGTCAAACCAAACTGCTGCTTAGTGTGTCTTTTTAGAAAATATCCTCCTTAACTTTGGAGTAACGTAGTAGCTCCTTTTTGGATATTTAGCAATTGGGCTTGAAGATGTTGGCACATGGGCAAATAATTATTTGTATGTCTGCTATTTCTGGATAAAAATTCTTCAGTTGGGCATCAGTGAGCTGTTTGAGGAATTTGCTGATGGTTTTGTGGCCTCAGTTACCTGTTCTCGGGCCTTCTGTCATACTGGAAAGCATTAAGAAAAAGAGTACCCCTTATAGGATAAAGAATAACTACATGAAACACATTGGCTAAAGCCTTAAAGTGGTATTACAATGTTTATTTTAATGATTGTTGACAGTGTAGATACTCCTATTTCTGTTAGAGGTGTTGTATCTGGTTTGAGTTATTTTTGGTACCCATTTTCTGTAAAATTGAATAAATTTAGGAGCATTATTTAAAGCTACCACAGTAGCTGTAACATGGTATTGTAATATTTGACGAATGCATTTGTCTGTATAGAAGTGACAAAGGATTGTGCTGAGTGTTATTATTGTTGTTTGCTGATGGAATTGTTATCAGAAGATTAAAAGTTTTAACAAAGGGCAAAATAGGAAGTTCCCCTGGAGTCTTCTTTGAAAAGAAAATCTTGAACAACATTTTTTAAATTTAAATAACTAAATTGTTCATTTAAATAGGGAATCATTCTAGATGCGCTCTTCTTTACATGAAACCATCTTCCATTAAATTACCTTCTGTAAGCAGGTCAGATGAAGTCTTAAGAATACACCGGATGGTCCACATGCAATATCTGTGTTAGCAACTGTTTGGGGTGTGTAGGAATTGGGGTACCGTATGGATTAGAGACTTTTTTCTAGACCTTAAGTACGTTCGAAGTTATGAGGGCTCAGTGGAACACCAGAGCTGTTGAAATATAACCTGTAATGAAGCAGCAACTTGTAGTCACGCAATAAAGGAGAGAAAAATAGTTATTCTTACTGGGAATATGAAACGAAGCAAACCAAACTGTGACCAAGTGCAGGCTTTGGTGACTTCAGAACCAGGAAAGCTTCTCTGAATTCAAGAGAACAACCTGTCTGAAAGGAGTGAGGTTCAGGTTCTGGAACTCCTTTTAAATTTTATACTTTGAAGAACTTTTTTTAAGAACATAAACTCTGTTTCCCTTTGAGACAGCAGCATGCTTGGACTTCTAGCACTCAGCTAAGGATATGCCAACCACGATAGGTAGAAGAAAGAATGTTGCTGTATCTTCTCAAAATTCCCATTCCTCCTAAATAGCTTTGACATGTCTGCTGGTTACCTCACACACTCAGGTTTCATCACTGACCTCGCAGCTTTTGGAATGAACTCCTTCCAGTTGCAATCTTTTCTTGAAGGCAAATAAGAACCAGAGGGCTAAATAAGAAATTAAACAAAAAAAAAAAGGTACGGTGAAATGTTTTAATATTTGCATTGAAGCTACACTGGAAATGAACTTTACAGCTTTGCAGTCAGGACTAGATGCTGTGTTGAGAATTCTGGCAGACTGAGGAACTCTTCAAAGTTAATTGCAATGTATGTAGTTGCAGGTGATGAGAATCTGATGAGTTCTATAAATGTCAGAAGACCAATTAAAACTAATGTTCTTGATTGGTCTGAGTTTTTTTTAATAGAAATATTATAATTTTACTTTTGCAATCGGATATGTCTGTCTCGTATTGGCCTCATAAGTCACCAACGTGCCTGTAACAAATGTGGATAGAGCCTTCCCAAATCTTCGTTCGTGAAGCCCAGCCATGATGGTGATGATGATAATTTTACTTAATGTAGTTTAACAGAGAAAAATTATTTGAGAAGTGAGGGGAAAAGACATTTTTCAAATAACTTTAGAAGTCATTCAGTCATGTGACCTGTTCATTCCAATTATTTAAGTCGTATAACCACCACTTCTAATTTAAAAAAAATATAAAAAAATTGTTTCCTGTTAAATGTTTTCACTCTCATTGATGAAAAATACAACTTCAGCTGGAGAAGCTTATTAGTAAAATTTTATTTCTGGGAGAATCCATCTCTGGTTTTGCTGGCTTGTGGGAAACTAATGAGTAAAGTACCATTTCAGGAACTGGAGTTGAGGCGAATCAGGCTAGAACTCAATTGCTATGAATGGGACACAAATAGTTTCTAATGAGTACCAGGCTTTATATTGTGATTTAAAGCATAAAACTTCCATTTCAGTGGCATATAAACTAATTAATGGCAATGCAATGAAAACGAGTAATAATTGTTTTTTAAAGGCCACAATGGAAAGAAGCTTAACTGCTGCTTCTTGTTAAGTAAAAGTTCCAAATCTCACACATGAGTTGCAGTGTTTTTATTTTTTAGTAAAGGACTTTTAGTCTTAAAAAAAATACAGAAAATCTGACTCACTTATTTTTTAAATATGGAAAATAATCACCCTCTATTATACTTTCTACATTTCTTATTTCTGGTTTACTGGAAACATTTCCCAGTAAATATTTTGGGATATTATTTAGTAATTTCTAAATGCCAACAAGTTTAGTCCTAACCTGGTCTGTCTGATATTTGTGACATAAAAAAAGGAGCTTGAGGAAAATCACAACCAGTCTTGAACATGAAGAAAATGTTGCTCCCATTAAAATAATTGGATGTGTACAATGCACTGTAACTAAGGTTTTTGTATATTCACTGATGAGAAAATAAATAGTTTTAATGGTTTTGATATCATGATCATGTAAGACTCTGCCAGAACACATATTAGTATGGGTTTTTTTCAGATAATTTCTTATTTTTCCCAAACCAATATGATGATGATGATGGGCAGAACTGTTTTAGTTATCCACCTGAAATTAAATCACCTACACCAAAGACTCATAAATTGTTCAGAAAAAAAATCCGACCAAAGTTTGCCAACTCCCCTGCCCCAGTGCCACATATAATTTACAAGTGAAACTAAATCTCATAGCATGTATGTGAGCTTTGTACAAAGCAAAGACCATACTTAGATGCTGCAAAAATTAGGATGGTCTTGGGAAGGGATCCTAGACATGTGCAAGGGCTTATGCCTACTTGGGAGAAGAGCCAGGCAAAGTACAGGTATGAATGATGAGAGCTGTTCTTCTTCACAGCCAGAGCATCTAGAAACTTTCTATGTGGCGTAGCCTTCCTCAAACAGCTTAATTTAATCCTTTACCTATGACGTCCTTCTTATCACTCCCTTTTGCCATCATCATGTATATCACAGGAGTGATATTCATTCATTCATTATTAGAACTGGGCATTGACAAGTATATTTTAATAACATGTATTCCTTACAAAGGCTGTTTATTAGGTTAGTATTTCTAGGCCTCTTTGCAATTAATCATAAGGTGTCCAAGACATATATTTTCATTTTCTCCCTGGATTTTTGATTCGATGAAAGCCCAAAAAGCTTGTATCCTAAATGAGAACATGTTGGCACAACTGTGTGTGTTTGATATTATGCAATTCCGCTGCTGCAAGAACAATAACCAAGATGGCATTTTTGCTGATTTTTTGTCTTGGCAAAGTGAAAATGTACCTTTTCACTCCTTAGAGGAAAAAATTGCTCTAGTTAAAACATAATTTAAAAAAAAAAAGTTTAATGCTATTTGTTTAAGAACATAATGTGAAAACAATCTTGACACTGACAGCATTTTTGCTGGAAGGGCTTTTCTGGTCTGAGCTGCATGTTTTTGATCAATTTGAGAGAGTGAGACAAAGGGAGAAGAGCCAATTTGCCAATAACTTTTTTCCAATGTGACATTATGGCTTCAGTTTTAGTTCTTATCAGGATTTCTTCAGTTGAAAGTTTTCCTAGTGAAAAAAGATGATTCACCCAAGTGTGACTTTTCCCACATATGGACCAGTTTTGAATGCATTTTTATTAAGAAAAACCTCTCCCAACAGACTAGCCAGTAAGAAGACCAGTGGCCACACTGATAGTGACTCTGAACACTGACCCAGATGTGGGAAAGCAGCTGTACCTCTTTTCCTCGTCCTGATTAAGGAATTGTAATTTCTGAAAGAAATGGTAAAAAAAAATTGGTGACAATATAAATTAATTGTCCTGCAAACACAGCAGCAGAAAGCAGTAGTTAGGGAGAAAGTGAAGAGTACGGAAATGACAAATTATCAGTGGTTTCAAAACTAACCTCTTTTCTGCAAATGCATCTTCCTAGAGATGGTAAACCTGCGCAAATTGCAGCTGAGATCACTGGTGCACCACAACAAATCTAGGCAACCATCTTGAAGGAGAGGACTTTTAGAGCAGACAATGCTCAGTTTCTTTTCCATAATGTAACATTAATTAAATTCACTTGGTGAAAAATGCTAAATCAAATGTCATGTTTAGGACTACTGCACAGCTTTTTTACAACAAGCAATTATCACCCATCAGCAATTCAGAGAGATACCTATTCAGGTCAAGATCCCTTTTTTCTTATGTGTCAAAACAGCTCCTACAGTAGCAAAAAGGGAGAATATCTAAGACAAATAACATATAAATTATCTGCAATATAGTTTTAAGAATTCCTAGATTAATGTTTTACAGGAAACATTTATCCTGAATGAAGTAATAAATGAACCTTTTTGACTTCCTTATTTTTGAAACGCAGTAAATTCTTCAGAAATGGTCAGAAATATTTCTCAATGTTTCTGCAGAAATCTATCAACGAACATTTCATCTGAGCCTGATTAAACAGAGCAAAGCCACTGAGCATGACCAGTTCCTTTTTAATTTGCACCAAAAAGCCTAATAAGAATTAAAGACCCTAACATTCCTTTTTTCCACTCAGCATTGTATTTCCATTAAAAAAAAATCCAGGAAAAAAGATGAGATAGGCAACATGAGCATGCTGGGGCTTTCTCGTTTTTGAAAGAAGTTCCTGGAAAAAGCTCCATGTATGTGACCCTTACAAAAAGAGCTGAATTACAAGTTGTTTAGGATCTTTTGTCAGTCAGTCACTTCTCTTTCCCCCATGATTTTAAAAACTCAC
>NW_021937495.1:0-2639 GCF_001715985.3 Manacus vitellinus
TAAAAACCCCTCAGAGGGCGCTCCGCTCCCCCCCACGTAATGGGGTCCCCGCCCCTTACGTCGAGAAGCTCTTTAATAGGATAAAAACCTCTAGCAAATATCTTCTTAAAATGGAGCATGCACCCCAGGAAAAGTTGCTAATTGGGAAAAGAAAATAAATCTCTCCCACAGCTGTGGCGCTGCTTTTGGAAAGGCAGCAGGTAAATTTTAAAGCTCTTCCACTTTCGTAAAAAACATCAGAAAGTTTGCACTAAAAATTTGGTTGAGTGCAAATTAACTTCAATCATAATATGAATTCTTGTTAATAGCTGATGAACTTCCAGTCCTGCAAGCTCACAAATGAGAAAACTCAAGCACGCAAGTTCACTCAACTCCCAGAACCTCTCCTGTGTATGTGTATTTGCAGGGATAATTGTCTTAGTTATTTCTATCATAGAATCATTAAAGTCGGAAAAGACCTCTAAGACCATCGAGTCAAACCTTCAAGTAACTGTAAACAATTCTTCTTGCTACTCTACCAAATTCACCTTTGTTCCTTCAGAACATATTAGAATAATTTCTTATATTCTTAAAAATTGCCGAAAACTAAAACGGAAATGAGTTAAATGATTTAACTGGGCTTCAGGGTTCTACTAGTTCTCTATTCCAAATAGACAAAAAAATTAGGGAGTTTATCCCAAATAGACTAAACCCCGCGTGTTTAGTCTCACATGTCACACAACTGGAACCAGATAGTGGATCAAGGGTTGGACTTGATGCTGCAGTTGTGGGATGAGGTGGGAAAAGCAGATCAAAACTAAGCTTCAATTATTTTTAGGAATGCTGTTTGTGCATATTTTCCCCTTGCCTTTGAAGAAAAGCAGCAAGGAGTGACTTAATGAGCCTGAATTTCTGCTGCTCCTGTTAGTTTGGTAAATAGAAGTAATTCAGTAGAAAAATCAGAATTTTTCATTTACCCTTTCAGCTCCTTCACAAAATTAATGTTGTCAAAAATCTAGAGGGGCTTAAAAAAGTTCTGATTTTACTAATTTTTCTGCTACAGTGATAACAAAAATCTGGTCTGAGGGCATCAAAAGTTCAATGGCAAATTCCAGTGTCTAGTCCCATGGAAGACACCTGATGGGCTGAGCTGTGCAAGGGAAGCACAGCACTGTCAGAGATTTCATTCAGCTGCAGTCATGGCTATTAGTTGTCTAATTTTCAGAAGCAGCAAATTCACTAATGGTTTAAATTTATATATAAAATACTGGAGTGCTACCCTGACTCTTTTTCTTATCACCAGTTATAGGAGCAGATGGGAAGGATGTGTTGGCTTCTAGGAGAAAAGAAGCAAATTGGTTTTCATGCATCACAAAGAGCATCAAAAAAGACAAGGAAGTCTTGAAAATAAATATATACACTTACTGGAGCAATGGATATGAACTTTAGCGTATAAGGTGCCCTTAGAGGAAAGAGAGAATTAGGCACAGAAAGTCAAAAGTAATATGAAATGGTTTTATTTTTTTAATATAAGAGATACCAAGCTATTAAAACCTGGATTGATAACCAAAAAAGTACTGCCTCTTCCCCTGTTTCTTATACTTCCACAAGGCAAATTACCTGGAGAAAAATCAAACCCAAAATCTCAGTATCTTAAATACGTAGAGATGGCTGGTTGCATTTTCTTGCTGTAATAATAATAGGTTCAAACTGAAAAATACAAAGTCTCAGGCCCAGGCAGTTCTGTACCACATTTAAGCAGGGTTTGTTTTATTTGTGGGGGTGAGGATGGTGGTGTCAGTTTTATTCCTCAGAATCTCTGATTTAATCAAAACAACTGAAAAGAGAATAATTCATTATGAACAGCTTTCATGAGGAAAACGGACATGAAGGTGGGATATAGCTTGGTCAGAGTTAGGACAAAATTAATACCTGTTGATGAAGACCTGAATATTTATACCACCTTCTAAATGGATTAAGCCTTCTCTGGAGAATTCACTTCCCCTAATTTTAGGGATCTGTAACAGAGTCCAGACCGTCTTACACAGAAATATGAATTTTAACTTATGATTCATCCAGCATATTTAAATCTCTGCCTTTGCAGGGGTGAATCAGGCCATGAGTCTCAGGGACTCTGTTGGTGAGATCTGCAAAGGGAGTTTTTGTTGAATAACTCAGATACTGACATAGAAAATTAAATCAATCGTCCATCCCAATGGTTTGGAATGTGATTGTCAGCTAAATTATCTGGTTGAATATCCATTAACCCTTGTGCTTTGGAAATTCTCTCCCTGACTCCAGAAGGAACCTCATTCCAGTTATTTATGAGGAACTGACATTGGAAGAACAGCCCAGTTGCTGCAATGCCCCTTGGTTCCTTCGGGATGTGAAGCATAAGTCCACATGGGCCCAGTAGTGTTCCCTTGGAGCTGTAACTCCTGACCTCTGTGAGGTAAAGGGTTGTCAGCAGGTCAAGGAACACAATCCTTCCCCTCTACTCAGTACTGGTGAGGACATCCCTGGAGTCTCATGCTGCGTTCTGGACTCCTTGGAACAAGGTACAATAGACGAGTGTAATCAAAACTAGTTCTCTATTCCAAATAGACAAAAAAATTAGGGAGTTTATCCCAAATAGACTAAACCCCGTGTGTTTAGTCTCA
>NW_021937496.1:0-1849 GCF_001715985.3 Manacus vitellinus
CTGGCTGCTCCAGGTCCCTTATCCCTGTCCGTGTCCTGTATGGGAATTCTGGCTGCTCCAGGTCCTTCATCCCTGTCCATGTCCTGTATGGGATTTCTGGTTGTTCCAGCTCCTCTATCCCTGTCTTGTGTCCTGTATGGGAATTCTGGCTGCTCCAGGTCCTTTATCCCTGTCCATGGCCTGTATGGGAATTCTGGCTGCAGCTCCTTTATCCCTGTCCCTGTTCTGTATGGGAATTCTGGCTGCAGCTCCTTTATCCCTGTCCATGTTCTGCATAGGAATGCCTGGCTGTAGCTCTTTTATTCCCATCCCTGTTCTCCACAGGAATTCTGGCTGCAGCTCCTTTATCCCCATTCATATTCCCCCAATGAATTCCTGGCTGCAGCTCCTTTATCCCTGTCACTGTTATCCATAGGAATTCTGGCTGTTCCAGCTCCTTTATCCCCATCTGTGTTCTGCACAGGAATTCCAGTTGCAGCTCCTTTATCCCCATCCATATTCCTCACAGGAATTGCTGCCTGCAGCTCCTTTATCCCCATCTGTATTCCCTCCAGGAATTCCTGGCTGCAGTTCCTTTATCCCCATCCATATTCTCCACAGGAATTCCTGGCTGCAGTTCCTTTATCCCCATCCATATTCCCCCCAGGAATTCTGGCTGCAGCTCCTGTATCCCCATCCCTGTTCTCCATAGGAATTGCTGGCTGCAGCTCCTTTATCCCCATCAATATTCTGCACAGGAATTGCTGGCTGCAGCTCCTTTATTCCCATCCCTGTTCTGCACAGGAATTCTGCCTGCAGTTCCTTCATCCCCATCTGTATTCCCCCCAGAAATTCTGGCTGCAGCTCCTTTATCCTGTTCTGTATTTCCTCCAGGAATTCTGGCTACAGTTCCTTTATCCCCATCCATATTCCCCCCAGGAATTCTTGCCTGCAGTTCCTTTATCCCCATCCCTATTCCCCCAGGAATTGCTGCCTGCAGCTCCTTTATCCCCATCCATATTCCCCCCAGGAATTCTGGCTGCAGCCTCTTTATCCCTATCCCTGTTCTGCACAGGAATTGCTGGCTGCAGCCCCTTTATCCCCATCCATATTCCCCCCAGGAATTCTTGCCTGCAGCTCCTATATCCTCATCTCTGTTCTCCATAGGAATTCCTGGTTGCAGCTCCTTTATCCCCATCCATATTCCCCCCAGGAATTCTTGCCTGCAGCTCCTATATCCTCATCTCTGTTCTCCATAGGAATTCCTGGTTGAAGCTCCTTTATCCCCATCCATATTCCCCCAGGAATTCTTGCCTGCAGCTCCTTTATCCCCATCCCTGTTCTGCACAGGAATTCTGGCTGCAGCTCCTTTATCCCCATCAATATTCCTCCCAGGAATTCCTGGCTGCAGCTCCTCTATCCCCATCCATATTCTCCACAGGAATTCTTGGCTGCAGCCTCTTTTATCCTCATCCATATTCTCCCCAGGAATTCTGGCTGCAGCTCCTTTATTCCCATCAATATTCCCCACAGGAATTCTTGCCTGCAGCTCCTTTATCCCCATCCATATTTTGCACAGGAATTCTGGCTGCAGCTCCTTTATCCCCATCCATATTCCCCCCAGGAATTCTGGCTGCAGCTCTTTTATTCCCATCAATATTCCCCACAGGAATTCTTGCCTGCAGCTCCTTTATCCCCATCCATATTTTGCACAGGAATTCTGGCTGCAGCTCCTTTATCCCCATCCATATTCCCCCCAGGAATTCTGGCTGCAGCTCTTTTATTCCCATCAATATTCCCCACAGGAATTCTTGCCTGCAGCTCCTTTATCCCCATCCATATTTTGCACAGGAATTCTGGCTGCAGCTCC
>NW_021937497.1:0-1758 GCF_001715985.3 Manacus vitellinus
GGGCGCCCGGCGGGGTTCAGCCCACTGAACTGCCCGTACTTGCCCTTGCTCTTGTCGGCTGGCTTCAGGATCTGGGGGGCAAGGGGGAGAAACGGGTGCAGGGGGGGAAGAAACAGGTCAGAAAGGGGTGAAGGGGGAGAGAAATGCATGAGGGGAGGGAGAGAAATGGGTGAGGAAGGGGCTTCACACCATCCCGCCCCAGCTCCCCACTCCCCTCCTGCCTCCAGGGCAGAACACCTCGGTGCCCTCCGCTCTCCCTCCAGCCCCTCCAGCAGGAATTGGGGGTGTCCTGCCCCTGGCCCAGCCCACCTGAAAGGAGCACATGAGGGTCTCATCCACGCTCATCATGGCGCCTGCGTTGTCGAACTCGCCACAGTAGTTGGGGGCCGAGAACAGGGTGACGAGCTGGCGCTTGGCAAAGAACTCGTAGCCATCCTCCACCACCTGCACGAGAGGGGCACACAGTGAGCACCCCTGGGGCAGATAACCACCCCCCTGGGCAAATAACCACCCCCCCAGGCAAATAAACCAACCCCCCGGGACCACTGTGCAACTTCAGGGGCAAATACCCACCCCCTCTGTGGCAAATATTCCCCTCCTGAATATCCACTCCCCTGAGGTCAATACCTGCCCACTCAGGGCAAATTCCCACTTCCCTGGAGTAAAATATCCATCCCCAGGGCCAGATATCCAGACTCCCAGGGTGAATACTCACTCCCCTGGGGCAAATTTTGACCCTCACGGGGCAAATGCTCACCCCCCCCAGGGTCAATGTCAGGCAAATCCTCCCCCCTGGGGCCAATATCCACCTCCAGGCAAATGCCCAAATCCTGGGGTAAAATCTCACCCCTCTAGGATGAATACCCAAATCCCAGGGCAAATCCCCCCTGAAATCCTGCCTACACACTCACAACAACCCCCCAAAGTCCAATTACACCTTTGTGTCCTCTGGGGCGGGCGAACACCCCCTCAGGACCCACCCCTGGAGCACACACCGCCCTTGGGGGGCAAATCCTTGGGGTACACACGCCTGCCCTACACCCGACACCCACTGGGCACCCAAAGCCCCACTCCAGGGGCCCTCCCCAATATTTTGGGGGTCCCGGAGGTACCTGGTGTGCCCGGCAGATGAGATCCAGGTCGTGCTTGTGCAGGAACTTGGCCACCACCTCAGCCCCGAAGGTGAAGGAGACGCCGCGGTCGTTCTCCCCCCAGCCCTGCACGTCCTTGTCGGGGTCGGACCAGAGCAGGTCGCAGAGCAGCCCCTGATCCGGGACATCCGTGGGCCGCATGATCCGCCGGATCTGCTCCATCGACTGCAGGTCTGGGGACAGCCCTGCGGGGAAGGGGAGCCCCCAGAGCTCAGCACGGAGATCCCGCCCCTCCACAGCCCCTCCCCAGACCCCTGGGAAAGGGGTTTTTTTCCCACCTCCGTGGCAGCAGAAGATCTTCTCGTCCACGATGGCAGCGATGGGCAAACAGTTGAAGCAGTCGGTGAAGGTCTTCCAGAGCTTGATGTTGTATCGCCGCTTGCCTGGGGGGGACAGTGAGGATTTGGGGGTGTCCTTGGGGGACAACAGGGACTTAAGGGTGTGTGGGGCTCCCAACAGGGGTTTTAGCCCCCCAGGTGATGCACAGGCAGCTGCCCTGAGGTCCATCAGACCTGGCAAAGCTCTGGCTGCACAGGGACAATGGGGATGTGGGGGTGTCCTTGGGGGACAATGGGGACTTGGGGGTGTCCTTGGGGGACAACGGGGA
>NW_021937498.1:0-2659 GCF_001715985.3 Manacus vitellinus
GATTATTCCCAGCATTCCCATGGGTTATTCCCGGCATTCCCAGGGATTATTCCCGGCATTCTCTGGGATTATCTCTCCGGCATTTCCCGTGGATTATTCCGGCATTCCCGAGTTTATTCCGCGGCATTCCCGTGGGTTTATCCCGGGGGTTATTCCCCGGGCCTCTCCCGTTACCATGCCGCAGCAGCGCCGGGATCTCGGGGGGGTCCCCGAGAGCCCTGGGGGACAAACGGGGGCGGGGGACCACGGGGAGGGTCAGGGGGGGGGGTCACCCCCAGGGGGGTCCTCCCCATCCCCATCCCCCCTTGACCCACTGCCCTGCGATCCCGGGGTCGGGAATTACTGGGATTTGGGGGGTTCCGGGGGGTTCCTGGGGAATTCTTCTGGGATTTGGGGTGTCCAGGGGATTGTGGAATTCTGGGATTTGGGGTGTCTGTGAATCCCCTGTGGAATTCTGGGATTTGGGGTGTCGACGAATCCCTTGTGGAATTCTGGGATTTGGGGTGTCCGGGGGGTTCCTGTGGAATTCTGGGATTTGGGGTGTCTGTAGGTCCCTTGTGGAATTCTGGGATTTGGGTTTGTCTGTGGGATTTGGGATGGTCATGAATCCTCTGTGGAATTCTGGGATTTGGGGTGTCCAGGGGTCCCCTGTGGAATTCTGGGATTTGGGGTGTCTGTGGGATTGTGGAATTCTGGGATTTGGGGTGTCTGTGAGTCCCCTGGGGAATTCTGGGATTTGGGGTTGTCCATGTGTCCAGGGGATTGTGGAATTCTGGGATTTGGGGTGTCTGTGAGTCCCCTGTGGAATTCTGGGATTTGGGGGTGTCTGTGGGATTTGGGATGGCCATGAATCCCCTCTGGGATTCTGGGATTTGGGGGTGTCTGTGAGTCCCCTGTGGAATTCTGGGATTTGGGGTGTCTGTGAATCTCCTGTGGAATTTTGGGATTTGGGGTGTCTGTGGGATTGTGGAATTCTGGGATTTGGGGTGTCCGGGGGATTTGGGATGGCCACGAATCCCCTGTGGAATTCTGGGATTTGGGGTGTCCGGGAGTCCCCTGTGGAATTCTGGGATTTGGGGTGTCTGGGGGATTGTGGAATTCTGGGATTTGGGATGGCCACGAGTCCTCTGTGGAATTTTGGGATTTGGGGTGTCTGTGAGTCCCCTGGGGAATTCTGGGATTTGGGGGTGTCCATGTGTCCAGGGGATTGTGGAATTCTGGGATTTGGGGTGTCCAGGGGATTTGGGGTGTCTGTGAGTCCTCTGTGGAATTCTGGGATTTGGGATGTCCGGAGGATTGTGGAATTCTGGGATTTGGGGTGTCTGTGAGTCCCCTGTGGAATTTTGGGATTTGGGGATGTCTGGGGGATTTGGGATGGCCATGAATCCCCTCTGGGATTCTGGGATTTGGGGTGTCTGGGGGATTGTGGAATTCTGGGATTTGGGGTGTCCGGGGGGTTCCTGGGGAATTCTGGGATTTGGGGTGTCCGTGGGATTTGGGATGGCCATGAATCCCCTCTGGGATTCTGGGATTTGGGGTGTCCGTGGGATTGTGGAATTTTGGGATTTGGGGTGTCCGTGGGATTTGGGATGGCCACGAATCCCCTGTGGAATTCTGGGATTTGGGGTGTCTGTGAGTCCCCTGTGGAATTCTGGGATTTGGGGTGTCTGTGGGATTGTGGAATTTTGGGATTTGGGGTGTCCGTGGATTGTGGGGATTGTGGAATTCTGGGATTTGGGGATTCTGTGAGTCCCCTGTGGAATTTTGGGATTTGGGGGTGTCTGTGGGATTTGGGATGGCCACAAATCCCCTGGGGAATTCTGGGATTTGGGGTGCCCAGGGAATTGTGGGGATTGTGGAATTCTGGGATTTGGGGTGTCCGTGGGATTGTGGAATTCTGGGATTTGGGGTGTCCGTGGGATTGTGGAATTCTGGGATTTGGGGTGTCCGTGGGATTGCGGAATTCTGGGATTTGGGGTGTCCATGGGGCTCAGGGTGATCCTAGGGGTCCCGTGGGGGTCCCATGAGGGTCTGTGGGTCCCTGGGGTGTTCTGGGTGACTCTGAGGGTCTGTGGAGGGGGGTCTGGGGTGATCCTGGGGGTCCCGTGGGTGTCTGTGGGTCCCCGTGGGGCTTAGGGTGACCCTGGGGGTCCCGTGGGGGTCTGTGGGTCCCTGTGGGTCCCACTGGGGCTCGGGGGGTCCCCTGAAGGTCTGTGGGTCCCTGGTGGGGTTCTGGGTGACCCCGGGGGTCCTGTGGGGGACCCCTGGATGTCTGTGGGTCTCTGTGGGGTTCTGGGTGACCCCGAGGGTTCCTGTGGGGTTCTGGGTGACCCTGGGGGGTCCCCGTGGGGGCTCGGGGTGACCCTGAGGGTCCCATGGGGATCCCCTGGAGATCTGTGGGTCCCTGTGGGGTTCTGGGTGACCCTGGGGGTCCCATGGGGATCCCCTGGGGGTCTGTGGGTCCCTGTGGGGTTCTGGGTGACTCTGAGGGTCCCGTAGGTCCCTGTGGGTCCCCGTGGGGCTCGGGGGGTCCCGTGGGGGTCTGTGGATCCCCGTGGGGTTCGGGGTGACCCCGGGGGTCTCGTGGGGGTCCCGTTGGGGTCTGTGGGTCCCCGTGGGGCTCTGAGGGTCCCCTGGAGGTCTGTGGGTCCCTGTGGGG
>NW_021937499.1:0-3383 GCF_001715985.3 Manacus vitellinus
GGGTTTTACACTCTGAGCATCCCCTCCGGCGCCGTCGGAGCTCCCCGGAGCCGGGGTAGCGCTGTTTGGGTTTTTGGGGCGGGTTTTACACTCCGAGCATCCCCTCCGGCGCTGTCGGAGCCCCCCGGAGCCGGCAGAGCCCCAAAAACCCCCCGGGAAAGGCGCGTTGGAGGAACCAGCAGCGGGATACTCACCCTGGCTTTGTCCCTGCATCCAGAGGAGTTAAAGCCCGGGGAGAGGAGGTCTCATTGTTCGGGCTGCGCTGGAGGGAGGCAGCTGCTTTCTTTAGATCTCGAGATTCACTGAAGTTCAGGAAGAGAGAGAGACGCGGAGAGAGAGAGAGAGAGAGGGGACGGCGAAAGGGGAGGGACCGAGCGGAGGGCCCAGAGGCCGTATAGAATGACAATGGAAGGAAATGCTTTATCAAACCTAGAAAGCCAACCCTGCCCTGGGAACACGGAGAGGGAGGGGGCAAAAAAAAAAAAAAAAAAGAGAGATGAGAAAAAAAAAAAAAAGAAAAGAAAAGCAAAGAAAAAACTGGGCAGAAGAAAGCGAGTTGAGCTGCGCCCGGGTCCTCCTTTGGCAGCAGAGCCCTCCCCACAGCCCTCACTCACCCGACCAACAAGCGAGCGCCGGTGAGAGGCCGGCGGCTCGACACTTTTTTTGGGTTTTGTTTTTTTTTTTTTTTGTTCCTCCCATTAAACAGAGAGAAGTTTCTGTGTTTTTTGGTTTTTGTTGTTTGTTTTTTTTTTTTTAATTAAAAAAAGTAATAATATTAAAAAAAAAAAAAAAAAGAAAAAAAAAAAAAAAAAAATCGACAGCAAGCTGCCCGGGAATGGGATCGGGAATGTGAGCTCCTTCCCTCCCCCGGCTCCAGCCGTCCAAGTTTCTATGAGTCAAACGTTTGCAATGTGTTAGCGAAATGTTACCAAGCTGGAATGCGGCACCCAGAGGGTTCAGCTCGGCTTCGCTTTGTTGGCCCGGGAGAAAGTGTCGCCGACACAGAATTCGGCTCTTCCTCTTCTTTCTTTTTGCTTTTTTGGGTTTTTTTTTTCCCCCCATCCCGGCGAGGGTTAAGTGGCTGTGCGGGGCTGAGAGCCGGGGATGGGGCGTTGGCTCCTGTCCCGAGGGAAAGGGAACCTGTGCTGGGGGCTGAGAAAGGAGGGGAACAGGTGGGAAAGGGGGGGCAGAGAGAACCCAAACTGTGCAGGCACAGAGCTTTGGGAATTCTGGTTGGGAGGGGAACAGGTGGGAAAGGGGGGGCAGAGAGAACCCAAACTGTGCAGGCACAGAGTTTTGGGAATTCTGGTTGGGAGGGAATCAGGTGGGAAAGGGGGGCCAGAGAGAACCCAAACTGTGCAGGCACAGAGTTTTGGGAATTCTGGTTGGAAGGGAATCAGGTGGGAAAGGGGGGGCAGAGAGAACCCAAACTGTGCAGGCACAGAGCTTTGGGAATTCTGGTTGGGAGGGACCACAGAGCTCACCTCTCCCCACCTTCCACCAGACCAGGCTGCTCCAAACCCCGTCCCAGGGGAAGCACAACTTCCCAGGCACGAGTTTTGGGATTTGGGGGGTCACAAAAGTCCTGTTTGCTCGTCTGACAGTCCTTGGGTTTGTCCCGAGGTGGGAACTTTCAGCCACAGGCCCGACATCTCCAGGGTTTTCCAGCAGCATCCCCCCTGGATCCACACACACTCTGTGTGCCCGAATCACATTTGGCCGCTCAGATTTGCAACCCTATAAAATTTGGGCCCTAGATCTGATTTGATACCTTTGGGATTTGCCAGTTATTATATCCCGTGGGTTGTTTGTTTTTTTTTCTCAGAAACATTCTTTGTCTTCTTCCCTGTTTTATTCCCCCTTTTCACTCGGCCTCCACCTCCCCCAGCTCCAGGAACCTCCTGAGATCCACCCCAAACCCCCTCCCAGAGCTGGAGCTGGTGTGCCCAGGAGGGAGCTGGGCAACCAGGCTGGCAGAGCTGAGTGCCCAGGACGGGGTCACTCACCTGCTCCAGGGGCTGAGCCGGGTCTGGATGAGGAGCCACAAACTTTTCCCTACTTGGATGTTTGGATTATTGAGGTGGAAGGACGGGCAGGAACCAGCAAAAGCCAAAAGTGGAGCCGTTCAAAGGCCAGGGGGAGAAAAGAGCCCCTGCCCTGCTCAACAAAGAGACATTTCCCTGTCTGAGGAAGGGAGGCAACCCTGGCTAATGAGGGGGACAGACCCAAAGCCTCCCAGGAGGGAGAGATTAAAAAAAAAAACACCTTTGTGTTCCAAAGGTGAAGGGAGCAGGAAAGCTCCTGTTCTACCAACCCCAGAGCCCAAAGGGTGTCCTGGGGCAGCTCCAGCTCGGGGAGGGGGTTTGGGGTGGATCTCAGGAGGTTCCTGGAGCTGGGGGAGGTGGATCTGTCCCAAATCTCCATCAGAGACACCCGAGGGCAAACCAAAGGTGAAGGGAGCAGGAAAGCTCCTGCTCTACCAACCCCAGCACCCAAAGGGTGTCCTGGGGCAGTTCTGGCTCTGGGAGGGGGTTTGGGGTGGATCTCAGGAGGTTCCTGGAGCTGGGGGAGGTGGATCTGTCCCAAATCTCCATCGGGGACACCCGAGGGCAAAGGCAAACGGGGCATTTCCCTGCGGGACAGGCCAAGAGCTGGATAAGGCAGAGGAGGATTTTGTGCCTCCCGGCTCTCTGAGGGAGCGTTTCCCTCAGTTTTTGGCTGGGAAAGACCCTTGGGAAAGCCAAGACAGGGCGTGGAACTGTCATCATTTGGCCACTCAGGTTTGGAACTCTGTAAAATTTGGGCCCTAGATCTGATTTGATACCTTTGGGGATTTACCAGTTGTTATATCGTGTGGTTTGTTGTTTTTTTTTTTTCCCCCAAAACATTCTTTGTCTTCTCCCCTGTTTTATTTTCCCTTTTCACTGGGCCAGAGGCTTTTGGATTAAACACAGCAACATAAATATGTGGGTTTTTTTGGATGCTGAGCGTCCAACGTGTCCGAGGAGCTGCAGGTGCTTGGAAAACAAAACGTGCAGAGGAGTCTACTTTGGGGTCCCTTCCCAGCCAAACCATTTTTGGGATGAGCAGTGTCCTGTTCATCCCACGGGAACTCCAGAGCTGCTGTTCCCGGGAACAACGAGGCTGGGGCAGGTCTGAGGTGGTGTTTGGTGCAAAGGGGGCGGGTGGGTTTTGGGAAACCTTTGGATAACAAGCTTGGGAGGTGCCCAGTGTTGAAGGAGGTCCTTCAGGAAACCACCCAGCCGCCCCCAGCAGCCCCGGGGAGGGGCACGGGAGGGTTAAACCCGCCCCTAATTCCGGTCTAGGGGTGGAGGAGGCATCCCCCACACCCCCAGTGCCCCTCCAGCACCTCCCTGGAGGCC
>NW_021937500.1:0-3002 GCF_001715985.3 Manacus vitellinus
GGTCTCCCCTGAGCCTCCTCTTCTCCAGGCTGAGCCCCCCCAGCTCCCTCAGCCTCTCCTCACAGCACTTGTGCTCCAGACCCTTCCCCAGCCTCGTTGCCTTCCTCTGGACCTGCTCCTTTCCAAACACTTTCCTGGGGAGTTTTCCTGTTCTGAATTTCTGGTCTGGCCCAACATGGAGGAGCCCATTAGTCCCAGGTCACCCACGGGGAGCACAAAGCTCTCAGGGCTCCCATCTGTCTCTGCTTTTCTGTCTCTTAAAGTGCTGCAGATGCTGATCAATATTAATAATTTCTGGGGCCTGGGATTATCTGAGTTGCAGCCACAGGCTGGGACCTGCCCCAGCATCAGGCAAACACAGCAGAGACAGGGGAGTGAGAACTGGGTCTTACAGGCAGTGATACAGAACACTCCACTCCTTTTCATGGGATAGCAAGATCAACCCTCAGGGAAAGGAGAACATCCCTTTATGTGGCCTGTAACAATGGTGAGGAACAGTTTAAACATCGTGGGCTTCTCCTCTTGTCACACTGGAGGTGTAGGAGAGGATCCCTGCATTTCACAGGGGGGAAACTGAGGCCCAGAAGTGTTAAACAAATCATCTGAAGTCACAGAACAAACCAGAAGGGGAAATTCAGGACCTGAGCCTGGCTTTCCCTTCCCTTTCTCTTCCAGTTCCACACCTCCCATGGCTGTGGAGCCATTTGCACCACGATGCTGGGCTTTTAAAATGACCACATTTACTGAATGGAGAAAGCCCTTCCCTTCCATGCAGGCACAAAGTCACTTGGAGATGCTCTTAAAAAACCACAATCCCAAACCAGTATTATTCCAGCTGGCTGACCACCCCTGCCACCAGATGCCAAAGCATGATGTGTCAGCAATGAAATGATCAGCCACTCTATGTAAGTTTTAGGGCTTGTTGTGTTCACTAGAATGGAAAACATGAGGCTGGTGCCAAGACTGGTGTTTAAATAAGGTGTCTCATGCAGTCAGACATCTGTCCAGCTGTGGCTGTGCTGTGCTCTACAGCAGCTTCCCTGACTTATTGTTGCCAGATTAACAGCATGGAAATGTTCATCTCTTTAATTCTGGGCAGTGTGGAACCAGGAGGGAGTGTGGATCAGCCTAATGAAGCAAATTTGCTCCACAACCCCTGCCCTAACAGCACCTTTTTATTAAAGGAAGTGGGAGGTACCCTCAGCTGCCTTCCCTGGCCTTTCTCATTAGGAACTGGGCAGTGCTGACAGTGTAGGAGAGGAAAACAGTAACAATAATAATAATAATAAAAGAAAAAAGTCCAGGTGTCAGTCATGTTGCCATTGCATTGCAAGTAAAAAAATGGGAACCAATTTCCTTTTCAGTTTTTGAAGAGAAGGAGGCATAACTTTGGGGTACAACTGAATTCAGTGTGTTTTCAGTGCTTCTTCCACCTTCCAGAGAGAAAAGGAGCAGGATCAACCCACAGCTGCCCCAAAAGTCCTGTCCTGAGCTTGCCTTGAGGTATCAAGTGTCAGCTTTACTCACAAGGCACAGCAACTCCTTTTTATCTGCAGCCACACTGTGAAATACATTCCCTGTCTCCAGCAATGCCTCTGGACACCAAAGGCAGGGGAGAAGTGAGAGAGGGGGGTTACCTGCAATCATACACCAGCTCAGCTCAAACCAGTGCCTCCACTGCCTGGCCTCCTGATCCAATGGACCATTCACTCCTCTGGGGGTCTTTGCAGCATGTCCCCACCTCAGGGTGCTCTGTTTTCCCAAATCAGAATCCCAGGTTCTTCCCCCCGACACTGCAAATCCATCTCAGCATCTTCTGTGATGTCTGATGCAGGAACGGGCCATAAAAACACTTCTTAAATAAAAATACTTGTTGCCCAGAGAAGCAAAAGGGAACACCTAGTCCTGCCTTCCCAGCTCCCACCTGGATCAGCAGCTTTCACTTCAGACAGCAGAAGCACACAATTGTCTGGAACTTGATGGGAAACTCCAACATCCAGAGTGGCTTGAGGAGACCAGACAAGATACCAACAGGAGGGGAAGGACAAAGGATCCTCCAGCTTGGACTGCAAGGGCAGTTTGGATAAGGATCCAAACAACTCAGCAAACACTTCAGGTGAGGAACACCAGGTGAAGCTCAAGGAGCAGCCCAGGAACAGCCAAGGGAACAGTCCAAAAACAGCACAGGAGCAGCCCAGGGAACAACTCAGGGAACAGTCCAGGAACAGCCCAGGGAAAAGCCAAGGGAACAGCCCAGGAACAGCCCAGGAATAGCCCAGGAACAGCAGCCCTGGTTTTCACAGGTGGCCTCAGGTTATGGTAAATCCTGGACTTGCTTCTGTTTTTTACTTCAGTGCATGAAAAAATCCACAAGGGAAACCTCCCATGTGCCTTGGCTGTGGCAGGACTCTGACCCTGGCACTGCCACGTGCTCCCCACAGCCAGGGAGGAACGAGGGGTTTTGCTGAGGAGGCACTTTTCAGATGCCCTGATTTTGGCAGCAAACCTGACACGGGACAGGCACCTCCCAGGTTTGTGACCCACAGTTGTGCCAAAGCATCTGGTTTGGGGTCTGTGTTAGAAATGGATGAGTTAAAAATAACTCTCTTCTCCTCTTTTTCTGTTCTGCAGCCCTGAATCCACCCAGTGACCTGCTCGAAACCCCACGGTTGTGTAATATCCTTAAAACATCTTTGCTGCTAAAACCAGGCATGAGTCATGGAGTCACAGACTGGTTTGGGTTGGAAGGGACCCTGAAGACCACCTAGTTCCAGCCCCACTGCCATAGACAGGGACACCTTCCACTAGCCCAGGTTGCTCCAAGCCCTGTCCAACCTGGCTTTGGACACTTCCAGGGATGGGGCAGCCACAGCTTTTCTGGGCAACCTGTGCCAGGGCCTGCCCACCCTCACAGGGAAGGATTTCTCCCCAGTATCCCATCTAACCCTGCCCTCTGGCAGTGGGAAGCCATTCCCTCTTGTCCTGTCCCTCCATCCCTTGTC
>NW_021937501.1:0-1606 GCF_001715985.3 Manacus vitellinus
CCCCGGCACCGTCGTCCAGTGCTACGACGACCTGAGGGGCTGTTTCCATGGCAACGTCACCCTCAGGCTGGGTGAGACTGGGGGGGTCTCTATGGGGTCTCTATGGGGTCTCTATGGGGCTGGGGGGCTCCCGTGTAGTCCCCATATTGACCTTATATGGCATTTAGGGGGTGTGGCCAGTGCCTGGATGACCCTATAGGGGACGTAGGGTGACCCTATATGGTATCTGGGGGCGTGGCCATCGCAGGGTGACCCTATAGGGGGAGTAGGGTGACCCTATATGGTGTCTGGGGGGCGTGGCCATCGCAGGGTGACCCTATAGGGAATGTAGGGTGACCCTATATGGTGTCTGGGGCCGTGGCCATTGCAAGGGTGACCCTAATAGGGGGTAAGGGTGACCCTATTGGGGGGGTGTAGTGTATCGCATGGTGAACCTTATATGGTGCTGAGGGGCGTGGCACACTGCGAGGCGTGAACCTTGAACAGGGGGGTTGCAATAGGGGGTGTGGCCTCGGCCCTGACCCCGCCCCTTGACCCGCCAGGTAACCGGGACGCTGTGGCGGGAAGGTGCCGGGGGTGCGTCCGGGACGGGAGCTGCGCCCAGGAATGGGGGGGGACGACGCGGCCTCAGAGGGCGGCTCCTGCTGCGCCGGCGACCTCTGCAACCGCGCACCAAATGGCCAACAGAGACCCTCTTCGACCCGACCTGCCCGCCTCGAGCTCCTTCCCCCACGGCCCACGCCCCAACGGCCACAGCCCAAGGGCGGCCGACAACGCGCCACCAGGCGCGCTGGCGCGCGGGACCGACACCGCGACCGACGCCGAGGTTGGTGCGGGCGCCGGCGCCGGGGCGCCAGCTGGCAGCGGTGGCACGCGGTTCCACCACCGGATGTGGCCGTGCTGACCCCAGCGTGGCCAGCGGGGCAAGAGGGCCACCGTGGACCGGTGACAAGAGGGCCGCTGGTGCAAGAATGGCCCGCCGGGAAAGGAGACAAGAATGGCCGCCGGGGGTGGGGACAGAATGGCCTGCTGGGGTGGGGACAAGATGGCCGCGGGGACAAGTATGGCCGCTGGGGAAGGAGACAAGATGGCTGCCGGGGGCGGGGACAAGACGGTCCCCTGGCGCCAGGGGCGCAAGGATGGGACCAAGGGCCCGTCGGGGCGGGGCCACCCCCTGGAGGGGCCCGGGTGGCTCCTCCCCTTCCTGCTGCTGCCCCTCCTCCGTTAGGGCGGGGCCTCCTTGTCTCCTCCCCCATTAGGGCGGGGCCTCCTTGTCTCCTCCCCCTTTAGGGCGGGGCCTCCTTGTCTCCTCCCCTGTTAGGGTGGGGCCTCCTTGTCCCCTCCCCCGTAGGGGGTCAATAAAAAGGGTTGTGGCGGATGTTGCTATTTGGGGGTCCCGAAGTCGTTATTTGGGGAGGGGAGGGGACGGACGGATGAAAATCGATGAAATTATTTTATATGTTCGTAGTATTTGTGTGGAAGAGTTTAAGTCACACCTGTGACACACACCTGTGACACACACCTGTGACACACACCTGTGACACACCTGTCCCCCCAACACACCTGTGACACACCTGTGACACACACCTGTGACACACCTGCCCCG
>NW_021937502.1:0-1686 GCF_001715985.3 Manacus vitellinus
CCCTGTCCTATACAACTACAGGCAAATCTGTCTGTAAAACCATCAGGAACCTGGCTTAGCCTGGGAATAAAGAGATTATGGAGGGGGGGCGGTGAGAAGAATAGAGGAAGGAAAAAAAGGGGTGTCTGGGAGTAATTCACCCCCCTCCAAGCCGTGTGGCTACTGACATCCCAAGTACCAGCAGGGCCCTGGCACAAGCAGGATGGCTGCAGAGAGGCACTGGATTTTGGGGGTGCCCACCCACCCACTTGGAGCTGGGGGCTGTTGAATGGGGCTCCAAAGGCCAGGACCTTCCGCCCTGACCTCTTGGATGCACGGGGCTGGCACCGCCAACTATGCCAGGCGGGAACCAGCAGGCAAAAAACATCGGGAAGCGCGTTCCCCAAAGCCTAAGCAATGCATCTGGGGTCCCCTTCCCTGGCTCCTCTTTCCCCCTTCCCCTCCTCAAACAATCACAGCGGGAAGCTGGAAAAGTGGTGAATGTGCATGGGCGACCGATTTTAGGGACCTGGCAAAGAGGAAAGGAGAGGAGGAAGGAGGAGGAGGACGGACAAGGAGGAGGAGGGCAGGAGGAGGAGGGAAGAGGGAGGAGAGGGGAAGAGGATGGGTGGGTGGCAATGGAAAGGAAAGCAGGAGGGGTTTCCTGCACCTAAAATAGGCCAGGACCCCCCTGGGGATCCCCCAAGTTCCCAAGCCCAAAACCCACCATCTCATGCACCCCTCGACCACACAGTTGGCAAGGATGAGAAAGGGCAGCCCCCAATCCCAGCACCCAGCCAGGGAGCTGCCAAGAGAGGAGTTCAGCCCCGAGCACCCCAAACCCAGCCTGGGGGTGGCTGTCCCCGCCCGGTGCTGCCAAAAGCTGCCGGTGACTCACACCTCGCACCAGCGGCACCCGCCGAGCGGGTGTTTACGCGGCATCACCCAGCTCCCTCCATCTGCTTTGATCCAGGGGCTAAATATTCCCGGCCCCAGCATAAAAATAGGAACCATTTGGGAAGGTCCTGAGTCAGCAGCATCCGCTGCCGGCACCCACTGCCATCCTCCCCAGCACACCAGGCACCCGCCAGGGAGTCCCAGGGCCCCTTCAGCTGGGGGCTGCTAGATTTGGGGACACCCACAGGGAGAGGGAGGACCCCAAAAGGCTGCATGCATTCGGGTGCCACCTTTGTGCCTGCTGTAGCAGAGAGCCAGGCCCTCCAGGGATGCTCTGTGACCCCAAGGGGTGCTGCTGTCCCCAAAGGAAGGTGCTGTCCCCAAAGGATGCTGGCACTGGCTGCAGGGTGACAACAGTGCCCACGTTATCTCAGGGAAAACCAGCCCGAGCATGGTTTCCATACGGATCAGCAGGGAATGGGGTTCCCTCCCTGTCCCCTCGCTCTCAGCGATGCTTGATGGTGAGTGCCCGCCATGCCCGGTGTCCCCTCGCAGTCAGCTGAGCCCCACTGCACATCTCCAGCCCCACGACCAGAGGAACAGAGAGGAAAGAAGCACTGGTGACCAGAGGGATACAGGGGACAGGAGCATCAGGGACCAGAGGGAAAGAGGAGGCAGAAGCATTGGTGACCACAGGGACAGAGGGGACAGGAACATCAGTGACCAGAGGGACACAGGAGACAGGAGCCGTCTGTGCCAGCCAAGGTGGGAGAACAAGCCACTGAGAAGCGAGGAGCGTGTGACACGGGC
>NW_021937503.1:0-2903 GCF_001715985.3 Manacus vitellinus
GAATCTCCCCTCTTTCTTGATCACAATAGCCTGACTTCTTTTTAGACATCTTCTTCTTTATCGACTCCCTCTACTTTGATAATTTTTCTATGTAATTTTTTCTTTTCACTCAGTAATTCATTTTCCACAGCTTTTTGGGGCACAAGTTAGAACACATGCCTTGGGAACAAGGAGACATAGCCAATGTCCATATGTGTGTACGTACTATGGATTGTAACCTTGTTTGCATATACTGAATGTAGCCATATCTATACACTCAGGCAAGCACAGAGTTTTATTCTAGCAATAATCTTCACCATAACAAAGTCTGAAGTCATTAGTTTCCCTACTATGATTTTTTTGGTCAGAAAATAATTAGCTAGGAGTTTTAGGAACTCTAATAATGTCTCAGTACATATGTGTACCTATATGTCTGATCTGAAGTTTGTAATAACAATGCAATTTTCTATCCCCAAATTATAATTAGACAATGAAAGAAAAAGTCATCTTGTTCTTTAGTCTTGACTGCTGTGCAAGAAAGTGGCTCTCTCTGGTAAAACCAGTTTAGGCTTATTTCTATTATGTTGATCCATATGCAGTTCCTTTCCTATGAATATGAGAAGTTTAAAACTGTATTCAATATTCCATTTCCTCACTTGTTACTCAATTCCTGGTGGGCCAAAACCTCTATCAGAGCAAGGTCCTTTATTATTTACAGGGCCTAAGGGAGCCTAACCTTTCAACTCAGTTAATAATGGCCTCTCATGGTGCCTGAAGATATTTCCTTATGGACACAAACTGTCAAACCTCTAGCAATGGAGAGAAGGAAATGACCTGACATACTTTTGCTTTCTAACTCATAACTCCAAGAAGAATAAACAGAGTGTTTTTTTCTTTCACAACTGCTTTCCAGCAAGGGAAGTTGCTCTCAATGCCCAGCCCTTCTTCTGGAATCGCTGGGGTGGAAACGTTTGAAAAAATAAAATCCCTTTCCAAATACAATGAGAATTGGGATAATACCTGACAAGTGGGCACTATTATCAGGCCGAGCATTGTTCAAGCTGATATCAAAAGAACACAAGGCCCATTAAAAGAAGCTGAACCTTAAATTTTCATAAAGCAAACCACGCAAATGGAAATCTGATTGAACTTCTTGTTTTCAATGCACCAAAAAAATAATCAAAACTGCCGTGAGCAGCGTGGTCTATACTTAATCTGATGGCCACAAGAGGGTACAATTTGTAAATCCTATGTGAGTATAGCGGTTCTACAAGGGTTTCTCTAAGTGACATCAATCTTTTCTGAAGTCACAGAAATCCATCTCCAGAAGAGCCTAAGAGAAATTCTGCCACAGCACTTCCCCAGGCACATCCCCTTGGGGGCTGCGCAGGGCGCAAAATGAAGGTGATGAGTGCCTTTCTGTGTGCATGCTGTGTGGTGGCTTCCCTTCATCCAGGCCCAATCCACAGTTCTCAGACATCTGAATCTCTTCAAACCTTTCACTGCTTTAGCCAAGAACATCATCCTGAGAGAAACGAGCATAACATACCTTCAGCTACATCATGGGCACCCAAACAACACTCCTGAAGGCTCTTCTATTCTTAAACAGCCCTTGGGCATCAATGCCAGGCACAAAAGCAAAGACCAAATGGCTTTGTCTCCAGGCACATCAAGAACCACAGAATCACAGAATATTCTTGAGTTGGAAGGGACCCACAAGGATCATCAAGTTCAATTCCTGGCCCTGCACGGGACATCACAAAATCACACCATGTGCCTGAGAATATTGTCCAAATGCTTCTTGAACTCTGTCAGGCTTGGGGCTGTGACCACTTTTTTGAGGAGCCTGTCCAGGAAACTGAATATCAATTCTGTAGTCAAACACTGCCTTCCTCAAAATAGAAGATGGAGAAAGGAAAACAGGGCTTCACTGGAAGCTTCCTTGTGACATGTAATTAATTCTGTGGTGAAAGTTTGTAATCTGTGGTTTTGGCTCAAACCAGCCTCAGTACAACTCACTTTGATAAACAAGTAACAATACTTATTCGAAAGTATAAAAGTAAGTGGATCTAATGGAGCATATATTGCAGTGAGCTCCCATAGCCACTGTGTATCTCAATGCACTGTGAAATGGACTCTGTCCTGCAGTAGTGTCTGTGGGGTTCCAAATGTACCAGTGTTTTTGCGCATTTTAGGGAAGTCTGTCAAACATATGCTCAGATGTTGGCAGTAGTGACAGAAGCAGAGCCTCGACAGTTTCTGTCTATTATTGCAATTGTTTGATCCCATCTCCGACTGTGAAGATCCAACACACGCCCAACCAAAATCTGTTTAACCATGGGATTCACTCAGAATAAAAATTAAGAAAAGAAAAAAAAAAACGGAAAGCCGGGCTCAGGCTCTCTCCCGGGGACCGCGGAGCCGCGCGGCCCGGAGCCCCACACGCCTCCCGCCCTGCGCAGCAGCCGCGGGCGCCGCTGGCCCTAACTGCCGGCGGGCCGGCCCAGCGTGCGCCGCTGGCTGGGAGAACCCGCGCCTCCCGTGAGAGGGGTGAAACAGATGGCGGCCGCGCAGTGACTGAGGCGGAGCCGGGGCCGAGGGAGCCGGGCCGGACGGGCCGCATCAGTCGCTGCTGGTTCGCTCCGTCCCCTCCCTCCGCGAGGCACAGGCGTCCGTCTGCCGGCCGGCCGGCCGCCAAGCGGTCTGGAAGCGCGGCCACGTCGGGCAAGGGCGCGGTGGGGATCGGGACTGAGGCCGCCGCAGCACCGGGAGGCAGGAGGAGGCGGCAGAGGAGGAGGAAGAAGAAGAACATGGCGGCGGAGTCGAGCTGGGAGTGAAACAGGCGCCTGCGACCGGAGCCCATGGGGGAGATGGGCCGCTGAGCCCGGCCGGTCGTTTACCCCGCCGCGGGCCGGGCAGTGTCC
>NW_021937504.1:0-5035 GCF_001715985.3 Manacus vitellinus
TTCAATAAAACTTGGTGACTAATTGTAGACTCATTGTATAAAAATACCAGGAAATATTTAATATACAATAATCGTATCCACTTCATTCTTCAAGGAGATGTAGCTTAAAAAGGGGAAGAAATTCAAGTTCTCTCAATAAAACTTGGTGACTAATTGTAGACTAACTGTATACAAAACCTAGGAAATATTTAATATATAATAATAGTAATAGTAATAATAATAATAATAATAATGTCCATTTCTCTTTGCTCTTGAAAGAGATGTAGCTTAAAAAGGGGAAGAAATTCAAGTCAATAAAACTTGGCAATTAACTGTAAACTCATTGTATAAAAAATACCAGGAAATATTTAATATCTAATAATAGCATCCACTTGACTCTTGAAGGAGGTGTAGATTAAAAGGGGAAAAATCCAATTCAATAAAACTTGGTCACTAATTGTAGACTCATTGTATAAAAATACCAGGAAATATTTAATATATAATAATAGTATCCACTTGACTCCTGAAAGAGATGTAGCTTAAAAAGAGGAAGAAATTCAAGTCAATAAAACTTAGTAATTACTTGTAAACTCATTGTATAAAAAATACCAGGAAATATTCAATACATAATAATAGTATCCACTTCTCTTTGCTCTAAAGCAAAAAGGGGAAGAAATTCAAGTCAATAAAACTTGATAACTAATTGTAGACTCGTATTAAAAAAACCAGGAAATATTTAATATCTAATAACAGTATCCACTTGACTCCTGAAAGAGGTGCAGCTTAAAACAGGAAGAAATTCAAGTCAATAAAACTTGATAAATAATTGTAGACTAACTGTATTAAAAAAACAGGAAATATTTAATATATAATAAGAGTACTTGACACTTGAAAGAGGTGTAGATTAAAAAGGGGAAGAAATCCAAGTTGTCTCAATAAAACTTGGTCACTAATTGTAGACTCATTGTATAAAAACCCCAGGAAATATTTAATATATAATAAGAGCACTTGACTCTTGAAGGAGATGTAGCTTAAAAAGGGGAAGAAATTCACATCAATAAAACTTGATAACTAATTGTAGACTCATTGTATAAAAAAATCAGGAAATATTAAATATATAATAAGAGTACTTGACACTTGAAAGAGGTGTAGCTTAAAAAGGGGAAGAAATCCAAGCTGTCTCAATAAAACTTAGTGACTAATTGTAGCCCTGTCCCAATAAAGTGGGACTATTTGTAAGAATACCCTGATTTTTACTTCCATTTTTTCCCCTTTTACTTCCTAATCTTTTTCCCTTTTTACTTCCTATTTTTTCTCTTTTTACTTCTTTTCTTTCCTTTTTACTTTCTGATTTTCTCCCCTTAATTTCTATTTTTTCCCTTTTTACTTCCTAATTTCTACCCTTTTTACTTCCTATATTTTTCCCCTTTTACTTTCTATTTTTCCCCTTTTACTTCCTATTTTTCCCCCTTCCTATTTTTTCCCTTTTTACTTCTTATTTTTCCCCTTTTTACTTCCTATTTTTTCCCTTTTTACTTCCAATTTTTATCTCTTTTACGTTCCTATTTTTCCCCTTTCACTTCGTATTTTTCCCCTTTTTATTTCCTAATTTTCTCCCTTTTTACACTTTAATTTTTCCCTTTTTACTTCCTATTTTTCCCTTTTTACTTCCTAAATTTCCCCTTTTTACTTCCAATTTTTACCCCTTTTACCTTCCTATTTTTTCCCCTTTTACTTCCTATTTTTCCCCTTTTACTTCCTAATTTTTACCCTTTCTACTTCAATTTTTCCCCTTTTTACTTCCTATTTTTCCCCTTTTACTTCCTAATTTTCCCCTTTTTACTTCCTATTTTTTCACCTTTTACTTCCTATTTTTTCCCTTTTTACTTCCTTTTTTCCTTTTTACTTCCTAACTTTTCCTTTTTTCCTTCCTAATTTTCTCCCTTTTTACTTCCTTTTTTCCTTTTTACTTCCTAACTTTTCCTTTTTTCCTTCCTAATTTTCTCCCTTTTTACTTTTTAATTTTCCCATTTTCCTTCCTATTTCTCCCTTTTTACTTCCTATTTTCCCTTTTTACTTCCTAAATCTTCCCCTTTTACTTCCTATTTTTTCCCCTTTTTACTTCCTATTTTTTCCCTTTCCTCTGCAATATCTACCAGCTCCATTTGTGCAAAATGGAACCCAAAAGTATTTGATTTACTTGGGAAATCATTCATATACCAGAAGAAAAACCCAATCCCAAAGCCCATTTCCCACAAAACCCCAGTCAGAGCTCTGAGCTGGTACCTCAGGATCGGGTGTTTCAAACCCCAAAAACCCTCCCTTTGGAATAATGCAAGTGAAATTAGGCAATAATGAGATTTAAAAACCTCAGTGTAACCCAGGGAGGAGACACCCACTTAATGGGAATCTTATCCCAACCTCCCTGCTTTTCCAGATTTAATGGGACACCCTCCAAATTATCCCAAAATCAGCCCTTGATCAAGGGTCACCTTGTCCCTCTTGTTAAGGGACACCTCAATTCGGTCCTCAGCACATTAACCAGCACAAAGATTTACAGGTACACTGGAGAATATCCAACAATTCAGGATATTAGGAGCCAAAATGAGGTTTATCTCACATTAAAGAATTTTATTTGCATCATTATCAGCGGCTCAAAAGGGATTTTCTCACCCAAAGTCAAAACAAAACACGGAACCAAAAGAAAATCCCTCCAACAAAACCTAAAAATCATCGTAGAATAATTCATTTCATGCAGCATTTCTGGGTTAGAGCAGAGACCAGAAAGGGTGTGAAAAGTTCCCTCTGTCTCCTCACTAAAATGATAAATGGAACCTTCTGCCTCAGGGATGAAGCAGCCAAAAGGGAAGAGTCCAGGGCCAAGGGTCAGAGTCCCTTTGATCCACCAATTACTGGATCTTTATTTAACCATCTTCAGGACTAATCAAAATTATTTAATTTGACCTTCACTGCTCAGGGCAAAGTGAAGTTCCCAATTTAAATCTTTCCCATCATGCAGGCACGGGATGAACACCATTGTCATGTAAAGTTGGAGCTGTGTTTTTGGTGCTCCATTAGAGAAAGGGGAATATATTTTTAGAATATTCCCACGCTTCTTATCGACTATAAATTAATTAATATATTTTAACTCTGCATCCTGTTTCTATGCACCTTATGGTTTCTATACACTGGCTTCCAAATTCTTCCAAATTCCCTCCTTTCAATAACCAGCATGGATTGATAGGATCTATGAGGGGGGGAAGGGGAATTATTGTGCATTTTAAGGGGGATAAAAACTCCTCCAGCTGCCAGAATCAAAAAAACCCAGGGGAACAGACTTACTTGAACCGAGCTGACACTTCATCAGCAGCTTTTTGGTATTGCTCTGTGGTGACTTTGTAGAACTGGGCACTCTGGGAAGGGAAGAAAACAAAATAAAACCAGGTTTTAAACAATGTCATTTATATGCATCATAATATCTAGTTAATACAGCTAATTTGGATATTTTATCCATTTAAGTTGCTCAAAAAACCCCTCAAAACCTGACCATAAAATGAAATATACACAAAATTTCAAAGATTACTTTTTAAATAAGTGTGTCCTCTTTGTTCTGGAAGGTTATGAAGGAGAGAGGAAATTCTAAAGAGACACGGGGTAAGAATCCCACATGTAGCACAAGGTGTTCCTGGAGGCCTTGAAACTTCTTCATCAGAAAGAAAAATCAAAATACTGAATCCTTCCTTCTTTCCATGTCCCTATTTGTGTTATTTACACACATCTCCCCATCTGGTTTACAGGTGACACTTGAGCCAAACTTCAAAGCCACGCAATAAATTAACCACATTTTAACTTTTCTCTTTTAGTCTTTGCCTTAAAAATGCCTCTGCGGGGAGTTATTGTGATATTCCAAACTTCCAGGTAGTTTCAATCAGTCACTAATTTTAATTTTAATTTTAATTTTAATTTTAATTTTCATCTCCCTTAAGCCCAGGAATGGCTTTGACTCAGTTCCACGAAGTCCTTCCTTTCCAGAATGAAGGCAAGACAGAATCAGCAAGAAATGGAACTTCTCCATGTGTTAAAATGGCAAGGAGAGTTTCTGAACTTTAGAAGAAGGGGTAGGATATTCCAGAGGAATACAGAGATGGTGTGAGGTCATGGCATGGAGAAAATAAGAAGGGCCAAAGACCAGCTGTAACTTAAAACTGCCACTGCCACAACAGACAATTTCAAAAGTACCAATAAAAATATCAGCAACCAAGGGAGGGTTAAGGAGAACTTCCATCTTTTATTGGATGTGGGAGGAAACACAGTGACAAAGGCCCAGGAAAGGGCTGAGAAACTTAATGTCTTCTTTGCCTCAGTCTTTAGGAGTAAGATCAGTTGTTCACAGAATCCCAGAATCAGCCAGGTTGGAAAAGCCCTCTGAGATCATCCAGTTCAACCTCTGATCCAACCCTACCTTGGTTCCCAGCCCATGGCACTGATGCCACATCCAGTCTGTCCTTAAACACCTCCAGGCACAGAGAATCAACCACTTCCCTGGGCAGCCCATTCCAATGGCTGAGTACTCTCCATGGAAAACATTCCTTCCTGATGTCCAACCTGCCCCTGCCCTGGCCCAGCTTGAGGCTGAGCCCTCTTGTCCTGGCTGGAGAGCTTGAAAACTCTACAGAAGCTGGACCTGTCCAGCAACAAAATGAACAGTTTACGAGGCTTGCAGGGACATGATCTGCTGGAGACCATCAACCTGGAGGATAACCAGGTACCACACTTCATATCCACCTCAGCTTCTTCTCAGAATGCAGAATATATATTTTTCTTTTAAATTAAATTCCTTTGAGAGATCAAAAATTCTCACAACACTGCAAGAAATGAATATTAGAATCATAGAATCAATCGGGTTGGAAAGGACCTCTGAGATCATGAAGTCCAAACCTTGATCCATGACCTCCATGGAAAAAAGGGATGGGGAGCAAACTGGAGACCCCATAATCCGAGAAGAAAGGGTCAGTGAGCAGCTCCAGCACTTAAGAGACACTCTGGTCTGTGGGAT
>NW_021937505.1:0-5840 GCF_001715985.3 Manacus vitellinus
AGGTGGGAGCGGCCGGGCCGGAATTCCCGAGGGTTCCGGGGGAAGCTGCGGAGAGTCGGGAAAGGGGGGAATTCCTGCGGTTTGGGGGCAATTCCCGCGGTTTTGGGTTTAATTCCTTCAGTTTTGGACTTAATTCCCTCGGTTTTGGGTTTAATTCCCTGAGTTTTGGGGTGAATTCCCTCAGTTTGAAGTTTAATTCTCTCAGTTTTGGGTTTAATTCCCTCAGTTTTGGGTTTAATTCCCTCAGTTTTGGGTTTAGTTCCCTCAGTTTTGGGTGAATTTCTTCGATTTTCCAGCCTAATTCACTGAGTTTTGGCTTTCATTCCCTCAGTTTGGAGTTTATTTCCCTCAGTTTTGGGTTTAATTCCCTCAGTTTTGGGTTTAATTCCTTCAGTTTGAAGTTTAATTCTCTCAGTTTTGGGTTTAATTCCCTCAGTTTTGGGGTGAATTCCTTCGGTTTTGAGGTGAATTCCCTGAGTTTTGGGTTTATTTCCCTCAGTTTTGGCGTAATTTCTTTGATTTTCTGGCCTAATTCCCTCAGTTTTGGGTTTAATTCCCTCAGTTTTGGGTTTAATTCACTCAGTTTTGGGGTGAATTCCTTCGGTTTTGGGGCCAATTCCTTCGGTTTTGGGTTTAGTTCCCTCAGTTTTGGGTTTAGTTCCCTCAGTTTTGGGTTTAGTTCCCTCAGTTTTGGGGGGAATTCCCTCGGTTTTGGGTTTAGCTCACTCAGTTTGGGGTTTAATTCCCTCAGTTTTGGGTTTAGTTCCCTCAGTTTTGGGTGAATTTCTTCGATTTTCCAGCCTAATTCCCTGAGTTTTGGGTTGAATTCCCTCAGTTTGGAGTTTATTTACCTCAGTTTTGGACTTAATTCCCTCGGTTTTGGGTTTAGTTCCCTCAGTTTTGGGTTTAATTCCCTCGGTTTTGGGTTTAGTTCCCTCAGTTTTGGACTTAATTCCCTCGGTTTTGGGTTTAGTTCACTCAGTTTTGAGGTGAATTCCCTGAGTTTTGGGTTTAATTCCCTCAGTTTTGGGTTTAGTTCCCTCAGTTTTGGGTTCAGTTCCCTCAGTTTTGGGGGGAATTCCCTCGATTTTGGGATTAGCTCACTCAGTTTGGGGTTTAATTCCCTCAGTTTTGGACTTAATTCCCTCGGTTTGGGGTTAATTTCTTCGATTTTCCGGCCGAATTCCCTCAGTTTTGAGTTTAATTCCCTGAGTTTTGGGTTGAATTCCCTCAGTTTTGGTTTTAAATCCCTCAGTTTTGGGTTCAGTTCCCTCAGTTTTGGACTTAATTCCCTCAGTTTTGGGTTTAATTCCCTCAGTTTTAGGTTTAATTCCCTCAGTTTTAGGTTTAGTTCCCTCAGTTTGGGGTGAATTTCTTCGATTTTCCAGCTTAATTTCCTGAGTTTTGGCTTTCATTCCCTCGGTTTTGGGATTAGCTCACTCAGTTTTGGGTTTGATTCCCTCGGTTTTGGGTTTAGTTCCCTCAGTTTTGGGTGAATTTCTTCGATTTTCCAGCCTAATTCCCTGAGTTTTGGGTTGAATTCCCTGAGTTTTGGACTTAATTCCCTGAGTTTTGGGTTTAATTCCCTCGGTTTTGGGATGAATTCACGGAGTTTTGGGTTTAATTCCCGGAGTTTTGGGTTTAATTCCCTCAGTTTTGGGTTTAGTTCCCTCAGTTTTGGGGGGAATTCCCTCGGTTTTGGGTTTAATTCCTTCAGTTTTGGGTTTAATTCCCTCAGTTTTGGGTTTAATTCCTTCAGTTTTGGGTTAATTTCTTTGATTTTCCGGCCTAATTCCCTCAGTTTTGGGTTTAATTCTCTCGGTTTTGGGTTTAATTCCCTCGGTTTTGGGGTGAATTCCCTCAGTTTTGGGTGAATTCCTTTCACTTTGGGTTAAATTCCCTTCCCTTGCCGTCGAATTCCTGTAGTTTTGGGGTGAATTCCCTGATTTTTGGGCTGAATTCCCTGAGTTTTGGGATATTTGGGGACGTCTGGGCTCCGTTGCCATGGTTACCGGGGCTCCTCCTGCCTTTTTTAGGGAAAAATCTGGGCTAAGTGGGAATATTTTGGGCTCGGGAAGAGCAGGAAGAACTTCCTCCTCCTCTTCCTCCCCATCCTGACCTTTCCCACCCCATTCCTGCCCCTTCCCACTCCAGAATTCCTGGTTTTCCCTTGGATTTGTCGGGATTTCGGTGCCAAATCCCAGGATTTCAGTGCCAAATCCCAGGATTTCGGTGCCAAATCCCAGAATTTCAGTGCCAAATCCCAGGATTTCGGGGCCAAATCCCAGGAATTCGGGGCCAAATCCCAGGATTTCCGTGCCAAATCCCAGAATTTCGGTACCAAATCCCAGGATTTCAGTGCCAAATCCCAGGAATTCTATGCCAAATCCCAGGATTTCAGTGCCAAATCGTGGGATTTCAGCTCCTTCCTCTTCCTCCTCCTCTGGAATTCGGGAATCCGGGAATTTGGGAATCCTCTTCCCCACGGCCCCTCTCCGGCCCAACCAACCCCCCCTTTTTCCCGTGGAATTCCCACTTTTTGGAGCCGTTTGGGGCCCGGAATTCCGAACCCAAAGGGGAAGGGGCCGTTCCCGGGGGATTGGCCTCTGGAATTGCAGGGATTGGCCTCTGGAATTGCAGGGATTGGCCTCTGGAATTCCAGCAATTCCAGCTGAGTCCGTCTGTCCGTCCCTGTGTCCCTCTGTCTGCAATTCCCAGGATTCTGCCCTTCCCTGCATCCCCCTTCCCACCATTCCCGAGGGTTTTCCTTCCTCTTCCTGCTTTTCTTTTCCTCCTTTTCCTTCCCTTTCTTCCTTTTCCTTCTTTTTCTCTTTTCCCTCTTTCCTTTTCCTTTTCCTTTTCCTTCCCTTTCCTTCCCTTTCCTTCCCTTTCCTCCTTTTCCTTCCCTTCCCTTCTTTTCGTTCTTTTTCTTTTCCTTTTCTTCTTTTTCTTCTTTTCCTTCTTTTTCTTTCCTTCCCTTTCCTTCTTTTCCTTCCCTTTCCTTCCCTTCCCTTTCCTTCTTTTCCTTCTTTTTCCTTTCCTTTTCCTTCCGTTCCCACTCCTTCTTTTTTTCCCGATTTTTTCCCCCATTTTTGCTCCCATTTTCCCCCATTTTTTCCCATTTTTTCCCATTTTTTCCTGATTTTTGCTCCAATTTTCCCCCTTTTTTTCCCCTTTTTTTCCCGATTTTTGCTCTGATTTTTCCCCATTTTTTTCCCAAGTTTTCCGCATTTTTGCTCCAATTTTTTCCCATTTTTACTCCGATTTTCCCCCATTTTTTCCTGATTTTTGCTCTGATTTTTCCCCATTTTTCCCCATTTTTTCCCATTTTTGCTCCCATTTTCCCCCATTTTCCCCCATTTTTTCCCATTTTTTCCTGATTTTTGCTCCGATTTTTCCCCTTTTTTTCCCCATTTTCCCCCATTTTTTCCCGATTTTTGCTCTGATTTTTCCCCATTTTTTTCCCAAGTTTTCTGCATTTTTGCTCCAATTTTTCCCCATTTTTTCCCAATTTTTGCTCCGATTCCCCCCATTTTTTCCTGATTTTTCCCCTTTTTTTTCCCCATTTTTGCTCCGATTTTTCCCCATTTTTTTCCCAAGTTTTCTGCATTTTTGCTCCAATTTTTCCCCATTTTTTCCCCATTTTTTCCCCATTTCCCCCCATTTTTTCCCCATTTTCCCCCATTTTTTCCCCATTTTTTCCCTGATTTTTCCCCATTTTTGCTCCGATTTTTCCCCATTTTTTCCCCATTTTTCTCCCCATTTTTCCCCATTTTTCCCCCATTTTTTTCCTGATTTTCCCCCATTTTTTCCCCATTTTCCCCCATTTTCCCCCATTTTTTCCCCATTTTTCCCCATTTTCCCCCATTTTCCCCCATTTTCCCCCATTTTTCCCTTTCCCCCTTTTTCCAGCTCCAATTTCCCTGAATTTCATCCCTCCCCCCCTTTTCCCTCCTTTTCCCAGATTTTCCCTCCTTTCTCCCCCTTTCCCCTCCCCCCCCAGGGCCTCATTAACCCCATTAATTATGCAAACAGCACTAATTAACCCCCTAACGAGGGGTTCATTAAGAAACGCCTCGGTGGCTTTTTTATTCCCTCTGGAATTTCCTTTCAGCGGGAATTTGGGAATGTGGGAACCCAGCCCGGCCCTCATTAACGAATTAGCCACAATTAACGAACCCCGGGAATTCCGGGCCCTCAAAACCCGGGAAAAGGGCCCAAAACAACCCCCAGAGTTTTCCCTGGAATTCCTGGGAACTCTTTTCCCACCCTCTGGAATTCCTGGGATCTCTTTTCCCACCCCTCTGGAATTCCTGGGATCTCTTTTCCCACCCTCTGGAATTCCTGGGATCTCTTTTCCCACCCTCTGGAATTCCTGGGATCTTTTCTTCCACCCTCTGGAATTCCTGGGATCTCTTTTCCCACCCTCTGGAATTCCTGGGATCTCTTTTCCCACCCTCTGGAATTCCTGGGATCTCTTTTCCCACCCCTCTGGAATTCCTTGGATCTTTTTTTCCCACCCTCTGGAATTCCTGGGATCTCTTTTCCCACCCCCTGGAATTCCTGGGATCTTTTCCCACCCCCTGGAATTCTTTGGATCTCTTTTCCCTCCCCTCTGGAATTCCTGGGATCTCTTTTCCCACCCTCTGGAATTCCTGGGATCTCTTTTCCCACCCTCTGGAATTCCTGGGATCTCTTTTCCCACCCCCTGGAATTTCTGGGATCTTTTCTTCCATCCCCCCTGGAATTCCTGAGTTTTCCAGCCCTGAAATTCCCAAATTTTTGGTGTAAGGAGGGAAAATGAGACGGATTTTCCTCCCTGCTCCCGTTTTCCAAGGGTTTTTATGGAAAAATGGTGTGAAAACAGGGATGGAAATGGGAATCAACCCCAAAATTCCCAAATTTTCAGGGATAAACCCACATTCCAGCCCCCAAATTCCCAAATTTTCGGGGATAAACCCACATTCCAACCCCCAAATTCCCAAATTTTCGGGGACAAACCCACATTCCAGCCCTGAAATTCCAAACTGGGAGGAGAAAACCGGGTGGATTTTCCTCCCTGCTCCCGTTTTCCAAGGGTTTTTATGGAAAACCAGGATGAAAATAGGGATGAAAATGGGGTTAACCCCTTTCCCAGCCCCCAAATTCCCAAATTTTCAGGGATAAACCCACATTCCAGCCCTGAAATTCCAGACTGGGAGGAGAAAACCGGGTGGATTTTCCTCCCTGCTCCCATTTTCCAAGGGTTTTTATGGAAAACTGGTGTGAAAACAGGGATGGAAATGGGAATCAGCCCCAAAAATCCCAAATTTTCGGGGACAAACCCACATTCCAGCCCCCAAATTCCCAAATTTTCGGGGATAAACCCACATTCCAGCCCCCAAATTCCCAAATTTTCAGGGACAAACCCACATTCCAGCCCTGAAATTCCAAACTGGGAGGAGAAAACCGGGTGGATTTTCCTCCCTGCTCCCATTTTCCAGGGTTTTTTTATGGAAAACAGGGATGAAAATGGGGTTAAACCCACATTCCAGCCCCCAAATTCCCAAATTTTCGGGGATAAACCCACATTCCAGCCCTGAAATTCCCAAATTTTCGGGGATAAACCCACATTCCAGCCCTGAAATTCCAGACTGGGAGGAGAAAACCGGGTGGATTTTCCTCCCTGCTCCCATTTTCCAAGGGTTTTTATGGAAAACCAGGATGAAAATAGGGATGAAAATGGGGTTAACCCCTTTCCCAGCCCCCAAATTCCCAAATTTTCGGGGATAAACCCACATTCCAGTCCTGAAATTCCAGACTGGAAGGAGAAAACCGGGTGGATTTTCCTCCCTGCTCCC
>NW_021937506.1:0-1754 GCF_001715985.3 Manacus vitellinus
CCCCCTCCCCTTCCAGTCTTGCGCCAGCGAGCGGGATTTCGGGAAGAGCTGGCGCGGGGCTGACGTCGCCGGGGTCATGGCTTTGCCAGCGGTTCTTATTCCCGGCGTCACCTTCCCGCTGGCGGATCGATGACCGCTGGGAAGCGAAGCCCAGGGAGATGGGAAGGACTGGCGTGGCCTTGGGAGCTCTGTTGTGTGCTGTCGTGGCATCGCTCCCGGGCACATCCCTCGCCGGGCATCCGTCCCTTCCCGTGGCAGCGGTTTGTCCCTGTGCCCCATCCCGGAGGGAGATAAAGTAGGTCAGGCGCTGGCGCCCCCGGCTCCGGGAGCGGCATTTCCTACGGCGGGGAGGCACGCCCTGTGGAAGGTAGCGGGCAGGAGCGCTGGGACGCTCCGCGGGTGGGGTGGCGAGGGGCCGCGCTCCGGGGTGTTCGCTGCACACCCCCTTTGCCCCGGGATGGATGGACGGACGGATGGATGGATGCGTTCGGCACCCTCCCGCCTTGCCCTGAGCTCCCCGTGGCTTTCGGGGGGCCGGAGCCCCTCGGGATGTCCCTCTTTGGGCCCTTCCGCAGGGGCGGCTCCTCCCCCTCGTTTTTGCCCCAAAACGGAGCGAGCCCGTGCGGCTCCTGCCGCTGCCCGGCTCTGCCTGCGCGGCCCGCTCCCACTGCCTTTCTTTGGACAGCTTCGGGGCAGAAAAGCTAGAGAGGTCCGGTTTTCCAACTGGGTGTAATCCGGGCTCAGCCCGGGCTTCGGGAGAACCGGCGTGGGAGTCGATTTTGGCTCGGCGGGGTGCGTGGGCCTTGGCACGGAGGCCCGGGACTAAGCCGGTGTGGCGGCCCGGCGGGATGGCTCCGGGCGGGATCGGGGATATGGGGAGCACTCGGCTGGCACGGGCAGGGAAGGGCAGCCAATGTCCCCCGTCCCGGGACGCGCGGCCACTGGGGCAGACCTTTGGCACCGTGGGCCGTGTGCCAGCACCTGTGGGAGTCACCAGGATGTCCCGTGTAGCCTGGGAGGATCCACCTGGATGGGTGGGTTGGGATAGGGAGGAAGAAGCAGAGGAAGGGTTCGGGCTTGCTGAAGAGGCAGAGGTCCCTTAGGTACCCCCACTCAGCACCCCACTGGATGAACTCCCTTCCCATGTTTTGGGAGGAGAGGGGTTAAGCCAAAGCATCTGAGCTAAGCCCTGGCAGGAGGAGGCTAAAACCTCCCCAGAACAAAGCTCACAAGGTGGTGAGGTAAATGCTAGGTAAAATAGACTTGTGGGAATGTGGGAGCTCTTCGAGAGGGTAGAGCTGGGGTCCTGGATGGGGAGCAGGCGTCCTGGATTCGGGAGCAGGGTTCCTCCTGTGCCCCTTTTTCCTCACCAGTCCTGGCCCAGGTTATCTTTGCGGAACAATTAGCTTGGCGGCAGTGAGTTCAAAAATGTACGCTGGGCTCTTATTTTGGAGGAACCGAGCCTGCGAGCTCTCAGCAGCGGGCTTGTGGGTATCCCAGGAGATCCGGGAGCCCCTGGGAAGCGGCGAGCCAGGAAGGCTCAGACTAGCGCCACTGGAGCCCCGCACTGGGATCGGGGTGGCTGCTGCACTTACGGAACCAGCGGACTGTTACTCTCTCCTGGTCCTTGTGAATCCCGAGTTCGCCGCCCACCTCTCGGTGCAGTTTTCCCAGGAAGGCAGCCCAGGCCCTGCTCCAGCCTCTCGGGTGCCTCCCACAGTGGACGTGCAGGTCGTGCCTGGCGTGTCGTCCCC
>NW_021937507.1:0-3409 GCF_001715985.3 Manacus vitellinus
ATAGATACATACATATGTACACATATATATACATGCATATACATATGCATACATATATACATATAAAAATATAAAAGCATACCTAAAAATATAAAAGCATATATAAAAATATAAAAGTATATATAAATATGTAGAAGTGTATATATACACATACATATACGCACATATATAGATACACACACACGTATATATACATATACACACATATATACACACATATATACATATATATACACATATATACATATATACACATATATATACACATATATACCTATATATACACATATATACATATATATACACATATATATACACATATATACCTATATATACACATATATACATATATATACACATATATACACATATATATACACATATATACACATATATACACATATGTATACACATATATACACATATGTATACACATATATACAAATATATATATACATATATATACAAATATATATATATACACTATTATATACATATACCATATATGTATATATACATACATAATCATATATACATATAATAAATATATACATATATAAATGGCCCCGATATACACACAGAAACTCATTTTAAGTGGATTTTTTTTGGCAGGATGGGACAACGCCGCGCAGGTCCGGTACCTTCGCTGAGCAAAGCCGAGGTGCCGCTGTCTGGGGACCGGTTCCTCCGAGCGGCCGCGGTGCCAGAGCGGGGCCCGGAGCGGGGGCGGGGCCGGTTCCGTGCCCGACACACCTGGCGGGGAGGGCGGAGAGCGGGAGCGCCCGGGGCGCCCAGCGCCGCAGGATCCCTGGGGGGACACGGAGAGACCCTCAGCACGAACTGTGACAACACACACGCACCCCCGAACCCGACACCACCCCTGCACCGCAACCGACACCGACACCGACCCGACACCGCGCCCGAGCCGCCGGCGCCGCTGGCCGCAGCTGCGCCGGGCGGGGCCGCAGGCCGGGACGCGCCACGGGCAGTGCGGGGCTTGCGGGAGGAGACGCGCCGGGCTCCTCCCGCACCCAGGGCCCCGCACAGCCGCGGGGGTCTGAAGTGTCCCCAGCACACTCTCAAATTAATCGCAAGCTGTGGTGGAGGTTGACGTTGTATTGTCCTGGTCCACCCCCCCCACCTTCCCTGTTTTTAAGCCTTTTACTAAAATGTCTCGTAAAAGTCTCTACTAAAAAGTCTCGTCCACTAAAAAGTGGATTTAACTTGTTATTTCTGAACGTCACTGATGTATTCTTACATTTTTTTTTTCCGTTCTGAAATCTGGCTGGGCCCGCTGGAGGATGGGATGGAAATGGCTCCTCAGGGCTCCTCAGGAGAGAGAGTTTACGAGCTATTTGTGCGACCCGTGAAAGATTACACCTGCAAATTGTGCATAAAAGCTATATAATGTGCTGCGGTACATCTGTGTTACGTTCAGATTTCTTTCTTACTTTCTTTCTTTTGGGAAGTTTCTTTTTTTCTGTTATAACGCAGAAAATAAAGCCGTCTGGACACAATCCTGTGCAATGTGCTCTGGGATGACCCTGCGCGAGCAGGGAAGTGGGGCCAGGTGGCTCACTGTGGTCCCTTTCCATCCTGACTCATCCTGTGGTTCTGCGATTTTTAATTTTTTATTTTTATTTCACTCTGTCCCTCAAGGAGACGGTCCCAGGAGCGCCCGAATCCGGCGCGCGCACCGCCCCACCCCACCTCGCGCGACGGCGTCTCGCGACCCCTTCCCCGCGCTCCGATTGGCGGCGCGTGGCTCGTCACGCGGGAGCGCTCGCGCAGGCGCGGTGCGCTCTGAGGGGCGGGGCAGGGAGGGGGGGGGCGGAGGCGGCGCCGGCAGACCCAGCGCCGGCGCCTTCCCCGTGGCCGCGCCGGCCGCCGCTCCGAGTCAATGCCTGGCGGGCCTGCGCCGGGCGGGGCTCGCCGTGGCCAAGCAGGTGAGCGCGTCGGCGGCGGGAGCCCCGAGCGAGGCCGCCCCCACTGTCACCGCTGGAGGCGCGCCTGGCCTGCGGAGCGGGGTTGGGGTGGGGTGGGAAGTGGTGGGGGGTTCTGTGACCGCGCGCGGGCCGCGCGCTGAAATGACTCGCAGCAACGGCGTGCTCGCGAAGGCTGCGCGGCTTTTGACTAGGCGGGCGCGACGCGGCCAATGGGCGCTGGGGGTGGGGGTTGGTGGGTGGGCGGACTGCGGAGTCGCCGGCGTGCCTTGCAGCCCCCGCCTTCCGTACAGCGCTGCCCCGCCGTGGTGCGCGCCGGGACTCGTAGTCTGCGACGGGGCCTGCGGGGGGCGCCGCGGTGCACGCCGGGAGCTGTAGTCCCCGCGCATGGCCCAGCGCCGGGCCCGCCGTCCCGCGCTCCGCCGGGCGGACTGGGGTAGCACCGGGGCCGCGGGCAGGAGGCACTCGGGGGCGCCGGAGGCTCGCGGGTGCGCGCGGACGCACTGGCTCCGCGGGCGGGGTGGCGGGCGCGCTCCTCCGCGGGGAAGGACGTGGACCTTGCGTTCCCTGGCGCGGCTCCTCGCCCGCAACACGGGCGACACCGCCCGGGTCGGAGGGCCGGCTCGGGAGCTCCTGTGCCCGGGGCGGGGAATGAGTAATTTGAGCGCTCGGGTGTGAGGGCATCCTTCTGAGCTCACGGTGGGACACCGGGAGGGCACAGCACGCCGGGGGGAAAGTGCCCGTGGGACCCGTGCGTTGTGTCCCGGACCTTTGCCTCTCCTTATCAGCAGAGATAAGGATGGTGATGTGCTGCAGAGCCCTTCTTAAAGCAGTCGGCCAACTTTAGGAAGCCACGGGGGTCTGTGGCGAGGGTGACTCCTCTAGCAAGGCCACAACTTTTGTTTCAGCTGTCTTCATGACTAATAAAAAGTGAGCTGATCAGATCATTTTTATTCCCTGCTCTCCATCTCATATTCTTTAGCCTCTATTCACGCCATTCAGCAAAGGAGAAGCTGTGCATACTCCCCTCCAGCACTGCAGCTGCCTTTCCTCTGCTGCTCCATAAGGCTGGAGAGTCCTCGGGCCAGGTCACCTGATGCCCACTGGAATAAGGCTCTGGGTTTGCCGGGCTGTGGAAAGTTTTAGCTGGGAGTTGAGAAGACAGAAACCAGGCTTTGGCAGATGTTTATCACTTGGGGCTATTTGCATGTGCTCAGCCTTTAACAGGATCTGGAACAGCCAGAGTGGTGCTTTGTGGCTGGAAGTGGGTCATCGGGCTATGAGTGAGAGGTGGAAGAATCACAGAATGGTTTGGCTTGGAAGGGCCATTAAAGATCATCTTGTTCCACACCCCCTTGCCACGGGCAGGGACACCTTCCACTATCCCAGGTTGCTCCAAGCCCCATCCAGCCTGGCCTTGGACACTTCCAGGGATGGGGCAGCCACAGCTTTTCTGGGCAACCTGT
>NW_021937508.1:0-1474 GCF_001715985.3 Manacus vitellinus
GAGCCTCGGGCGCCGCCAGGAGAACCGGCGAGGCCGGATGGATCCACCTTGGGATGGAGGAGCTTGGAATTGCAAGGCTGGGACACTCTCTGGGAGCATCCCCTTTCCCACAGGAATCCGGGAAATTAAAGGCCAGGAGAGCGTCAGTGGGGACATTCCCGCCGGGAATCCACCCTCTGCTCCATCCCAAATCCACAAACCCACAAATTTGGGGCAAGACCCGGACGCGCCACACCCTTCCAACCCCCCGGCCCGCCCCCTCTCCCGCTTTTCCCGGCGCTCTCCTCACCCTCAAATCCGGCTCCTCCTCCCCACGGAGCTCGTCCCGCCCCACATCCCACATCCCTTCTCCCTCCTCCTCCGGCCAACTGGGCAATCCCCAAATCCCAAACCCGCTCCCACATCCCACATCCCTTCTCCCTCCTCCTCCGGCCAACTGGGCAATCCCCAAATCCCAAACCCCCTCCCACATCCCACATCCTCCTCGCCTCCTCCTTCCGGCCCATATTGGGCATCCCCAATAATCTCTCAAACCGCTCCCTACATCCCACATCCCTCTCCCTCCTCTCCGGCCAACTGGCCTAATCCCCAAAATCCCGCCTCCCACAATCCCTTCTCCCTCCTCCTCCGGCCAATTGGGCAATCCCCAAAATCCCAAACCCCCAAAATCTCGGGCGCCGCCGGATCCCAACCATCGTGACGCCGGATCCCAACCACCTGGTCCGCCGCCTCTCCCGCTTTTCCCGGCGCTCTCCTCACCCTCAAATCCGGCTCCTCCTCCCCACGGAGCTCGTCCCACCCCACATCCCACATCCCACATCCCTTCTCCCTCCTCCTCCGGCCAATTGGGCAATCCCCAAATCCCAAATCCCGCCCCACATCCCACATCCCTCCTCCCTCCTCCTCCGGCCAATTGGGCAATCCCCAAATCCCGCCCCACATCCCACATCCCTCCTCCCTCCTCCTCCGGCCAACTGGGCAATCCCCAAATCCCAAACCCGCTCCCACATCCCACATCCCTTCTCCCTCCTCCTCCTCGTCCGGCCGCCCAATGTGGGCAATTCCCAAATCCCGCCCTACATCCCCACATCCCTTCTCCCTCCTCCTCCGGCCAACTGGGCAATCCCCAAAATCCCAAACCCCCAAATCTCGGGTGCCGCCGGATCCCAACCATCGTGACGCCGGATCCCAACCACCTGGTCCGCCGCCTCTCCCGCTTTTCCCGGCGCTCTCCTCACCCTCAAATCCGGCTCCTCCTCCCCACGGAGCTCGTCCCACCCCACATCCCTCCCCGTCCGGGCGAATTGGGCAATCCCCAAATCCCAAACCCGCTCCCGAGCCTCGGGAGAACCGGCGGGAGAACCGGCGCGGCCGGACCCCAAACATCGTGACGTCGGATCCCAACCCTCGGGACGCCAGAACCCAAAAATCGTGACGCCAGATTCCAACCCTCGGGATGCCGGACCCCAAACCC
>NW_021937509.1:0-1858 GCF_001715985.3 Manacus vitellinus
GGGGGCTTTCTAGTGCCATTTTAGGGCCTTTTTAGAGCCATTTTGGGGCCATTTTAGGGCCATTTAGGGCCTTTTTAGGGCCATTTTGGGCCCTTTTTAAGGTCATTTTGGGGCATTTAAGGGCCATTTTAGGTCTATTTTAAGGGTATTTTTTCTCCTTTTTAGGGGCCATTTTAGGACCTTTTTAGGGCCATTTTAGGGCCATTTAGGAGACATTTTAGGGCCATTTAAGGGGCATTTTGAGGTCATTTTAGTGGCACTTTAAGGGTATTTTCAGTCCATTTTAGGGCTGTTTTAAGGCCATTTTAGGGCCATTTAGGGCCATTTTAAGGGTATTTTGGCCCCTTTTTAGGGGCCATTTTAGGGCCATTTTGGGGGCATTTTAGGGCCATTTTGAGGTCATTTTAGGGCCATTTTAGGGACATTTTGGGGCCTTTTTAGGACCATCTAGGGGGCATTTTAGGGCCATTTGGAGGCCATTTTAGAGACATTTTGAGGCCATTTTAGGGCCATTTTGGGGCCATCTTAAGGCCATTTTAGGACCATTTTAGAGCCATTTTGGGACCATTTTAGATCCGTTTAGGGCCATTTTGGGGGCTTTTTAGTGCCATTTTAGGGCCTTTTTAGGGCCATTTTGAGGCCATTTTAGAGCCATTTTGGGGCCATTTTAGGGCCATTTAGGGCCTTTTTAGAGCCATTTTAGAGTCATTTGGGGGCCTTTTTAGGGCCATTTTGGGCCCTTTTTAAGGCCATTTTGGGGCATTTAAGGGCCATTTTAGGGCTATTTTAAGGGTATTTTGTCCCCTTTTTAGGGGCCATTTTAGGGCCTTTTTAGGGCCATTTTAGGGCCATTTAGGACACATTTTAGGGCCATTTAAGGGGTGTTTTGAGGTCATTTTAGTGGCACTTTAAGGGTATTTTCAGTCCATTTTAGGGCTATTTTAAAACCATTTTAGGACCATTTAGGGCCATTTTAAGGGTATTTTGGCCCCTTTTTAGGGGCCATTTTAAGGGTATTTTGGCCCCTTTTTAGGGGCCATTTTAGGGCCATTTTGGGGGCATTTTAGGGCCATTTTGAGGCCATTTTAGAGACATTTTGAGGCCATTTTAGGGCCATTTTGGGGCCATTTTAAGGCCATTTTAGAGACATTTTGAGGCCATTTTAGGGCCATTTTGGGACCATTTTAAGGCCATTTTAGGGCCATTTTAGGACCATTTTAGAGCCATTTCAGGGCCATTTCAGGGCCTTTTTAGGGCCATTTTAGGTCCGTTTAGGGCCATTTTGGGGGCTTTCTAGCGCCATTTTAGGGCCTTTTTAGGGCCATTTTGAGGCCATTTTAAGGCCATTTTGAGGCCATTTTAGAGCCATTTTGGGGCCATTTCAGGGCCTTTTTAGGGCCATGTGGGGGCCATTTTAGGACCATTTTGGGGACATTTTTAGACCATTTTAGGGCGATTTTAGGGCCTTTTTAGGGCCATTTTAAAGGTATTTTGGTCCCTTTTTAGGGCCATTTAGAGGCCTTTTAGGGCCATTTGGGGGCCATTTTTGGGGCCATTTTAGGGGCATTTTGGGGCCTTCTTAGGGCCATTTTAGGGGCATTTCAGGGCCATTTTAAGGCCACATCAGGGCCATTTTGGGGCTGTTTCTGATGAATTTGGGGTTTTCAGGGGCCCTGCTGTGGGTGGGGATATTTTTGGGGTAATTCCTGACAAATTTGGGGTTGTTTTCAGGGGCCCTGCTGTGTTTGGGGCCTATTTTGGGGTAATTCCTGACGGATTTGGGGTTGTTTTCAGGGGCCCTGCTGTGGGTGGGGATATTTTTGGGGTAATTCCTGACGGATTTGGGGTTGTTTTCAGG
>NW_021937510.1:0-5194 GCF_001715985.3 Manacus vitellinus
TATCCCATCTAATCCTACTCTCTGTCAGTTTGAAACCATTCCCCCTTGTCCTGTCCCTCCAGCCCTTGGAAATAGTCTCTCTCCATCTTTCTTGGAGCTCCTTCAGGTCCTGCAAGGCCACAATCAGGTCACCCCAAAGCTTCTCCTCTCCAGGCTGAACAATCCCAGCTCTCCCAGCCTTTCCTCCCAGCAGAGCTGCTCCAGCCCTGGCATCCTCTTGGTTCCTGCTCTGGCCTCTCTCCAGCAGCTCCATGTCCTTGCTGGGCTGTTCCCCAGGGCTGGAGCAGCTCTGCAGGGGGGTCTCACCTGAAGGGCACAATTGTCACCTTAGGGTGACACCCAGTAGCTGACACAGCCCTGAGTCCCTTTTCCTGCCAACACCAACAACCCACAAACACACAAAACCACCGGGAATCCCCCTATTTTGGGATGTTGTCCTGTGTCAGAAGGGAACTATTTCGAGCTGTGGCAGGAATTTGGCTGCCAGGAACATTATTTGTACTTCAGCCTCTGAAGGCCCAAGTCCTGTGTAAATGCCAACTTTCAGGCTTTGTGGTGGAGGTGGTTTATGTGTAAGAGTCCCAACAGTTTTTCTTGAATGGCTTTCCCTTCTGCTCTGAAAGACAACCCCAGTGACCTGTTTGAACTGAATTTTTGGGGTGAGATGCCTTCTCAGACTGCAAGCCCACAAATCAAGCTCACCAAATGGATTAAAGCATTAAAACACAGGTGTGGGGGGAAGGAAGACCTTTTAATGGAAAAGCCAAGCAGCCTCTAAGTGGAGCTGCTGCAGTAACCACTATAAAATTCTTATGAACTTGGGTGGAGACAATAATTACAGCACAGGAAGGATGAAATGCTATGGGGTGCCTGGCACTGCACAAGGAGACCTCAGTTTAAGTCTTTAGAAGCAATGCCCCTTGTTAAAATATTTTTAAGGCTTGAAATATATATATATATATATTCAATATGTGACATTAAAGTTTGGACACAGATTTGGAGAGGGTGGAATTATTTTTTCCCCAGAGATGACTCCAGTGGAAATCTCTGATGATTCTGTGAGTGGGCTGCACCAAAACTTGAATTTCTGCTTCCAAGCTGTGACCTACTACTTATTAAAGAATTTTGATTTTTTTTCTCCCTCGGTGCAAAATGATTTTTGTTTTAAATTCAGTGCTCAGACATGACTTGGCCTCCACAAAGCTCTGTGAGTGGAATGAAGAAACCATCCTTCAGCAAAGTGCTGTGTCACTGCTGAAGAGTTCAGGGAAAGGGAAGAGCAGCAACAGGAACACCAGAGGGAAAGGAGAGTTCAGAATGAAACAACTTCAGTGCAGAGCTCCCACCTCCTCACAGAAAATGCCTCGGGATCCTTAAGCCTAATGACAGTCTCGAGCCCAGCTGTAATTTCAGACCATTCATAAGCTTTTTTTTTTGAGGTAGAAATTATCACCCAGACTTTATGGGGCTGACAGAGACATGAGGAGGTTGAGGCCCAGATTCACGAGGGGATTTAGCCGTCTGAAGTGGGATTAAGCCCAGAATCACACCCCTCACCCCTCCCAACCCTGCTGGTGCCCGGTGGACATCGGAAGGGGCTTCCCCTGCCCAACAACCACAGGCCCAGCAGCTCAGTGTGGTCCCAGCCCATGGCCTGAGCCCTCTGTCCCCTCTGGTTTGGTTTGGGAGCAGCTGCTCAGGGTTCCTTCACTCTCTCGTGGTGGCCCCTGCTCCTGCTTTGAGCATCAGGGCAGTCCCTGCTGGCCCCTCCCTGAGGCCACCGTGGCTGAGGGGACAGAGCCCTCGACTTTGGTGGCTCCAGCAGCTGGAGATCCTTTGGGAGAACCTGCTCCATGGCTGCTGGCTGCAGGGATTTGGGATGAGGGGAGAATTTTGCCCCACTGTTTTCTCCAGGGACTGGAGATAGAGTATCTGCAAGGCCAGGGGGTGACAGGACAAGGGGGAACAGCTTCAGCTGCCAGGGGACAGGGATAGATGGGATATTAGGGGAAAAAATCCTTCCCTGTGAGGGTGGGGAGGCCCTGGCCCAGGTTGCCCAGAGAAGCTGTGGCTGTCCCTGGATCCCTGGAAGTGTCCAGGCCAGGTTGGGTGGGATTGGAGACCCTTGGATAGTGGAAGGTGTACCCTGCCCATTGGCAAGGGGGGCTCTTGCAACAAAGCTGTTTCTTTAAGGTCTCTTTTCTTCTTCTCCCAAACCATTCTGTGATTCTACACCTGGGTGCAGGAGCTGGGAAGCTGGGCTCAAACATGCTCCTCTCCCTATGGAATGATGAAGGTGGTGACCCCTCAGCACGGCTCTGGCAGAGGCTCCAGGCACTGGGAGCAGGGAAGGGGTGAGTTCACTGGGAGAGCAACGCCCTGCTCCGACTGTGAAAGGCAAGGAGCACTTTTATGATCTTCTACCTGCAGTGGCCTGGAGCAGGAGAGTGCCAGAGGACAACCAGACAGTTTAGTTCTCCAGTAGCTCTGAGAGCATGGGAGTGTGCCCTGGGACTGTTTACTGGGAGCTCATTTTCCTGGAGGAAGGACTCCTCCGTGCTGTCATTACGCTAATGGAATGCGCATTGATTTCCGAGCCGGGGAGAGCTCCGGGGTCACCCGCTGGATCTCCACGGGAGATAACACTGCCATTACCAGCCTGGAACCTGCCAGCTTCCACCAGAGACAGCCTTCAAACCTGGGACAACCTCCGTGGCCTCAGGCACGGACGTGGCTTTGTTGGAGCCGTGCTGCGTAAAGCCCGGCCTGTGGAAACTCCGTGGCCTTGCCAAAGCCTTTCCTTCAGTTCCTGCCTAAACTTCAGGGAGCTGATGTGCTCCAAGCACCGCCCCGCTCAAGAGCTCTTATGGCATCCAGCCTTCCAAGCAGCTGCTTCCCTCCTCCTCCTCCTCCTCCTCCTCCTCTCCTGGGCCTCCAGAACCTCCTCCCTCTCTCCCCGCTCGCTCCCTGCCCCACACAGCAGGTAGCTCCTCATCCTCACAGGGAATGTTTGGAAAGGGCAAAAGGGATTTGGGATAGCTCCTTGCATCCTTTTTTGAGGCCAAAACCTGCTCTGGTAAGGCTCACACAAGAATCCCAACCTGCAGCTCTCCGAGGCAAGGAATACCATCAACAGAGGAAGGAGGGAAGGGGACAAAGGGAATGATTTGGAGAGGCTGAGAAAAGTGCATGGAAATAATCCTAAGGGAAAAAACAGTGGGAAAGCAGGATGGGAGCAAAAGGGGTGGAGGAGAGTCACACAGCATTAAGGTAATAGAGAAAAAAAAAAGTCTGTTTTTCTACTGCAGGGTTTTTTTACTGAAGGGTTTTTTTACTGCAGGGTTTTTTTACTGAAGGGTTTTTTTACTGAAGGTTTTTTTTTTACTGCAGGGTTTTTAGAAGGGAACAGAGATAATTCAGACAGATGAGGGTTTCTGCACATGACCGTGCTGGAAAAGACTCCTGACAGCAATTGTAAGCCACTGATTTGCAGCATCCTCACTTCTGCTCAAGTTCTCTAGCCAGCCCCGAAGCCAGGGTCCTGATTTATCCCCCAGAATGATTTTCTTCTGATGACAGAATAGCAGCTGCTCTTGGAGTTGTAATACGGGTACACACACGTGTAGAGCTACACCCAAAAATAAACACGTTTTTACCAGAACTGGAGGAGTTCTGAAGGGTGGCACACGAAAACAAAAAGGGTAAAATAAAAACAAATTAAAAAAAAAAAAAAGACAAACAAACAAAACCAAAGCTGCTGAAGGGCAAACAGATCCCTTGAAACTATGCAACTTCTGGGAAGCCCAATTCCTTTTATCACTGGGGGAAAATAAAAAAAAAAAAAAGAGGAGAAAATTCTCCTAGGACAGCATCTGCCTCATCCCCGTCGCTTCAAAAATCGTACAGGCAGAGCTGTGCAGCACCAAAAAATAGATTTATTGTTATTGGACTGAGGGCAGTGGTTCAGCACTTGGCATGGCCCCTGTTTACAGCAGTAATGCTCCCGGAGACAGGAAGTTCTCCAAGTCGCTCTGCCATTATTTTTCTCCTGTTGACGCTTTTGGGAGCGGGAGTTTTTTTTTTTCAAGCCCAGATGAAAATTTTAAGTGACCCAGCAGAGAGTGTTTGGGAGCTGGCAGAGGCAGCCACGCTCGTGCTCAGCCTCAGGGACCCACATGATGTCTGGGGAGTCCAACCCCTGGTGGGGCAGCACCACACGTGTGTTTTCTTACACGACTGGACCCGGCTGTGCCCTGGACTCGGGTGGTGGGAAAGGCTTCTCCTCTCCTCTCCTTCTGCTGCTACATCCCAAAAGCCAGTCCTGAAGAAGCCATCACTTTGAGAGGGATGGATTTGATGATCAACCTAAAGTTGACCCAGGATATTGATCTTGAGACAGACATTGGGTCCTCCAGATCAGAATCTGCTCCCTGAATTCTTTCCCTGTGCCAGAATCTGCTCCCTGAATTCTTCCTTCGTATCAGAACCTGCTCATTAAATTCTTCATCCATACCAGAATCTGCTCATTGAATTCTTCATCCATACCAGAATCTGCTCCCTGAATTCTTTCCCTGTACCAGAATCTGCTCCTTGAATTCTTCCTTCATACCAGATCTGCTCCCTGAATTCTTCCTCTGTACCAATCCTTCCCCATTATCAGAACCTACTCACTGAATTCTTCCTCATTATCAGAACCTGCTCACTGAATTCTTCCCCATTATCACAGTCTGCTCCCTCAATTCTTCCCCATTATCAGAATCTACTCACTGAATTCTTCCTCATTATCAGAACCTGCTCACTGAATTCTTCCCCATTATCAGACTCTGCTCCCTCAATTCTTCCCCTGGACCAGAACCTGAACTCTCCCACAACCACTCAGATTAAACAGAAATCTTGATTCAAATTAATGGTGTAACAAAGCAATCCTAAATCACTTAAAAATAAAATGATCAATTCTGGGCTCTGTCTTTTAGGGAAAAAATCACCATTCAGAGCAGATTGGAAGGAGAAGAGTCCCTGTCATTAATATTGACCATCTAACAATGTGGGTCAGTGACACAGCCCCTTCCTTTCATAAAATCCCAGAATGGTTTGGATTGGAATGGACCTTAAAGATCATCCAGTCCCATCTCCTGCCATGGGCAGGGACACCTTCCACTAGCCCAGGTTGCTCCAAGCCCTGTCCAACCTGGCC
>NW_021937511.1:0-1234 GCF_001715985.3 Manacus vitellinus
GTGGCTGCCCCTGGATCCCTGGAAGTGTCCAAGGCCAGGTTGGATGGGCTTGGAGCAACCTGGGCTAGTGGGAGGTGTCCCTGCCCATGGCAGGGGGGGGATTACATGTCCTTTAAAGGTCCCTCCCACCTTCTACCTCTCCTGACCATCATCTTCCTGGATACTGAGGCAGTTTGGCTCCCTGCCTTCTTAGATCCAAGCCTCCTAATACATTTTCCCCCAAGGAGAACAAAGTGTTTTAGAGCTCAGGGGGTCACAACTTTTGAGCCTTCATCCCTTTGCTTTCCCCTGAATGGAGGAGTCATTATAAAACCCAGCTCCTGACAGCTCATCCTGGCAAAACAGGGGAGGGTTTGGTTTAATTGCAGTTGTTAATTACTTTTATCACTGCAGAATCTTCAGCCTGATGGGAAAAGTGAAATTATATTTAATGGATGGCTCCCTTCCCTCAGCACCTGGTGGACAGTTCAGCAGGGTGAGGCTCTCACACTCCTGTCCTTGGTCAGAACTTCCTGCCACCCTCCCCAGTTCTTCCCTGGAAACCCCTCCAAGCTGGGCAAGCTCAGGCTGTCAAGGGATCCTCCTTCCCCTGCCCTCCTTGCTCTGGCCTCTGCCTTGGCATCAGAAGGCAGGTAGTGAACCAAGCCTGTGGGGAAAGGTGTTTGGCAGAGCAGCTGTGCAGTGGGATGAAGGCTGAAAGCTCCTCCAGGAGCACCCTTGGAAGGTTCCCTTCCCTTCCTGGCTGTGAAAGGAAGGAGAGGTGGGTTCAAGCTCTGCTTCTTTGTGGGTGATAAAACTGAACAGCTGGTGCTGCTCATGGGAGGCTTCATCCTTCATCCTCCTGGTGAGTGAAGGCATCACCTTCCCAGGAGAGGGGAAATCTTGGTTCTCAAGTAACCATCAGACAAAAGTCCCCTTCATGCAGGGAGTGCTGTGGGGGAACTCCTGGAGCAGAGGAGACTGAGGGGAGAGCTCAGTGCAGTTCCAACTGCCTGGGCAGGGGCAGAGGAGGGGCAGGGACTGAGCTCTGCTCTGGGGGGACCAGGGACAGCAGCCAGGGAATGGCTGGAGCTGTGTCAGGGCAGGCTCAGGTTGGATCTCAGCAAAAGGTTCTTCCCCCAGAGGCTGGTTGGGCACTGCCCAGGCTCCCCAGGGCAGTGGGCACAGCCCCAAGGCTGCCAGAGCTGCAGGAGGGTTGGGATGATGCTCTGGGGCACAGGGGGTGACTCTTGGG
>NW_021937512.1:0-1698 GCF_001715985.3 Manacus vitellinus
AGTTTGTCCCCATTTTCCCAGATTTCTCCCAGATTTTCCCAGATTTTTCCCTATTTTTTCCCCATTTTCCCAGATTTTTCCCAGATTTTTCCTCCACTTTTCCCAGAATTTCCCACATTTTCCCACATTTTTCCCACATTTTTTTCCCATTTTTCCCACATTTTCTCAGATTTTTCTCCAGATTTCCTTCCAGATTTTCCCACATTTTCCCACATTTTCCCAGATTTTCCCCCATTTTTCTTGATTTTTCCCGATTTTCCCCATTTTTCCGGATTTTTTTCCCATTTTTCCCCATTTTCACACATTTCTCCTCATTTCCCCCCATTTTCACCAATTTCTCCTCATTTCCCCCATTTTCCCACAGTTTTTCCCAATTTTCTCACATTTTCCCAGATTTTTTCCCACATTTTCCCAGATTTTCTCCCTATTTCCCCAGATTTTTCCTCATTTTTCCCATTTTTTCCCAGATTTTTTCCCAATTATTTTCCCCATTTTCCCAGATTTCCCCCCTTTTTTTCCCGGATTTTTTCCCAATTTCCCCCCATTTTCCATTATTTTTCCCACATTTTTTCCACATTTTCCCAGATTTTTCCTCATTTTCCCCCATTTTTCCCAGATTTTTCCCCATTTTTCTCAGATTTTTTTCCCCATGTTTCCAGATTTTCCCAGAATATTCCCCATTTTCCCCCCCATTTTTTCCCTATTTTCCCAGATTTTTCCCATTTTTTCCCCTTTCCCCCCCATTTTTTCCACATTTTTCCCAGATTTTCTCCCATTTTCCCCAGAATTTCCCAGGGGTTTTCCCAATTTTTCCCCATTTTCCCAGTTTTTTCCCAATTTTTTCCCCATTTTCCCGGAGTTTTTCTCCATTTCCCCCCATTTTCCCAGATTTTCCCCCCATTTTTCCCCACATTTTCCCAGATTTTCACACATTTTTCCCCATTTTCCCGCTTTTTTTCCTCATTTTTCCATATTTTCCCATATTTTTCGCCATTTTCCCCAGAATTTCCCACATTTTCCCCCATTTTTCCCCATTTCCCCAGATTTTTCTCACATTTTTCCCAGAATTTTCCGCAATTTCCCCATTTGCCCACATTTTCCCAGATTTTTCACCATTTTCCTGATTTTCCCCCCATTTTTCCCACATTTTCACAGATTTTTCTCCAGATTTCCCCCACATTTTTCCCCCATTTCCCCACATTTTCTTGGATTTTTGGGTCCCCAGTTTTCCAAATTTCCCAAATTTCCCCAGTGGGAAAAAATGGGGGGAAAAAACAGGAATTTTGGGGAAAATGGGGAAAAATTGGGGAAAAAAGTGGGAAATTTGGTGAACACCAATGAAAAATTGGGAAAAATGGGGGAAAATTTGAGAAAAAAGTGGGAAATTTGGGGAAAATTGATAAAAATGGGGAAAAATGGGGGGAAATTTAGGAAAACTGGGGGGAAATCTGGGAAAATGTGAAAAAACGGGGGAAATTTTGGGGAAAAAGTCAGAAATTTTGGGAAATGGGGGATTTTGAGGGGAAATGGAGGGAAAACTGGGGAAAAAGTAAGAAATTTGGGGAAAACGGGTGAAAAATCAGGAAAAATGGGGGATAATTGGGAAAAATTAGGGGAAATTTAGGAAAAAATTGGGAAAAACTTGGGTGTCCCCACCAGGTTCGGCCCCACCATGGCCCCGATAGCCCCGGGATCAGG
>NW_021937513.1:0-1740 GCF_001715985.3 Manacus vitellinus
GGCTGCATTCCCGGGTCCTGGAAGTGACCTGCGACGGGGACAGAGGTGGCCTTACTGCCGTCAGCTCTCCATGCAAGACCTCACCGCTGACCTTGCTGGCCTCCTTCTTCCACTCCTTGGGGCAGTACTTGTAGAGTTTCTGGGCCATGTCCATGTATACGTGCTCATTGTCTGCGTGGGACAGAGGTGGCATCAGCATCCCCACGTGTGTCCTGCATCCCGCCAAGCCCTGCCCCGACCCCACCCTCCCCATCACCTAACGAGGCCACCAAAAGGGTTAATTTGGATGCACCCCCAACCTGGTGGCACCACTTCTTGCTGAGCAACGATGGCATCAGGCTGGACCACCAAACCCACGGCACGAGCCCCTGACTTACTCTGGATGACGCTGAGCCCGAAGAGGTGACAGTCCTTCAGCCTCAGGAGGTCACACACCTGCACCAGTAACTCGTGGCACAAAATCTTCACCTGCAAAAAGAAACACCCCGTGAGTGGTCCTGGCTGCACCTGTGCCCACCTGAGCCAGGCAGGCACCACTGAACCCCTCACTAGAACCCCGAGAAGGATGGGGGGGGGTTGACAGGCTGGGCTGTGGGGTTCAGTTTTCCATGGGGTCATTATGGAAGTCTGCAAAAGCCTGGGGTGCTTTGAAGAGACTGGAGCTCTGCCAGGGATGGGATGCACAGGGGACCATGGGGCAGCTTGAGAGCAGTGGGTGGTGGAGGAGCCCTGCACTGGGGAGGTGGTTTTGGGGGCAGAAAACAGAACATTCATAGAATCATAGAATCCCAGAATGGTTTGGGTTGGAAGGGACCTTAAAGATCATCCAGTCCCACCCCCTGCCACGGGCCAGGGACAACCTTCCCACTAGCCAGTTGCTCCAAGCCTCTCATCCACCTGGCCCTGGAACACTTCCAGGGATCCAGGGGCAGCCACAGCTTCTCTGGGCAATCTGTGCCAGGGTCTCACCACCCTGGTGAGAATTTCTTCCTATCACCTAATCTAAATCTCCTCTTTTAGTTTAAAACCATTCCCCCTTATCCTAACACAATCTGCCAGTGTACAAAGTCGTTCTCCATCTTTTTTTATGAGCTCCCTTTAAGTCCTGAAAGCAATTTCAAAATTTTCCTGCATCAAAAGAAACACCCGGCGGTGGTGAATTAAAAAAAAAAGAAAAAGTGGGGGGAAATTCGCATTCCAAACTACATCCAAACCAGAGCCAAACCCCCTCCTGTTTATTCCCTGGGAGGCTGAATTGCCATCCAGAGTGGGTTGTGGAGCGAGGGCTTGAAGGAGGGGGCTTGTGCCACCCCGTGGGATGCCAAGCAGCAGGTCACCCGCCGACAAACACGCTGCTGCCAGCGGAACATCGAGTCAAGAAGAGGCAGGAGAGCGTAAAACGCTGCCGCAGCCTTAGGGGGAATAACTCCTGTGCATTTCTCCGGCAGGGCGGGAGCAGGCGGGCTCGGGATCAAACCCAGCGGCAAAACCAGAGCGTGCAAATGGTTGCAAGCCCCCGGGTGTGATGAAAATGTCAGTGCTCAGGGGGTTCCCCAGGCCCACACCCCACCCCGCCGTCCCCTGCGCTGCCTTACGTTGATGATGATGTTGAGGGAGTCGTCGTTGGGGAGGAAGATGCAAACGCTGCGTCGGTCCTGCATGACTCTGTTGTTGTGGAAGGTCAGTTTGCTCATCGTGCTCGGGGCTCGGGGGGGCTGGTGGGGGGCACCTCCCCGGCGG
>NW_021937514.1:0-4037 GCF_001715985.3 Manacus vitellinus
CTGGAGAGGGACTGGGGACAAGGCATGGAGGGACAGGACACAGGGAATGGCTTTAAAATGTAAAAGGATAAATTTAGGTGGGATATTGGGAAGGAATTCCTGGCTGGGAGGGTGGGGAGGGGCTGGAATGGATTTGCCAGAGAAGCTGTGGCTGCCCCTGGATCCCTGGAAGTGTCCAAGGCCAGGCTGGAGCAACCTGGGCTAGTGGAAGGTGTCCCTGTTGTTGCAGCTGGGTGATCTTTCATGTCCTTTCCAACCCAAACCATTCCATGGTTATTATTTTCCCTCCAAAACAACTGGTCATTTTTCCTGGCTACTGATGAACTAATGCTTTAATTCTCATTTGTTCAACTTAAAGCTGACTCTGCTGATGTAGAATTTTTCCTTTTTTTTTTTTCCTTCCAAGGTAAAAATTCACTTTATATTGGAAAATATCTCAGCACATTAACATCCATAACACTTAAAATCTGTCCCAAATTTTGCAAACCCTGAATCAGAAAATTTAATAATTGCAAGAAATAATATTTTTAGAGGGGATGGACGGAGGGGAATCGCAGAACCACAGGGAAAGCTTTGCAGAGAGGAAGCCAAATCTGGTATTTCCATGTGATATTAAATAAAGGCAGGCTTAGAAACTCCATAACATTTGATGGAACATCTGGCAAAGCGCGTGGCGTTGTTTTGCCAAAATATTTGCTGTTAGAAGCTGGAAACAAACCCGGGGTGCATTTGGGGCTGGAATGTTTAATTGCACACCGGAGCAGAATATAAAGTGTTATAAAATCCCATGAACTGGCTTCTCTCCTGGAGACTGAGATTTCCAGTCGGGATTACAGGGCTTGGAGCGCTGCCAAATCCGGCTCCTGGATTTTCCTCAGGTAGGAAAATCCTTCAGTTTTGGCTGTAAACTCGGCAGAGGCCGCGGTGATCCCGGCAGCCGGGATGTGTGACCTCCCAATTCGCTGGGAAGGGTGGGATGTGTGACCTCCCAATTCCGTGGGAAGGGTGATTCCCGTCGGGAAAAGCCGTTTTCCGATGATTTCCAGCCGCAAGTCGTTAACGACCGGTTTTCCCACCGGCTTGTTCTCCTGCCAAGGAAGGATTAAGCTGTTTGTGGGAGGGATGAGGAGCAGCTGGGGCTTTTTCTTTGGGAGCTGTGGGATATGAGGAAGGCTGGAGTGGATAAACCTTTGGATCAGGGGGGAAGTTGGTGTTGCTTCAGTGACTGGATTAGTAAATCCGTCCCGCTGGTCTAAACGGGAGCTGTTCCCTGAGGTGGGACAGCAGTGACCCCTCAGCAGCTGGGTCACTGTGCTTGATGGTGCCTGTGATTTCCTAAGGAAATTTCCTAAGAAATTCCCACCTTCGATGGAGGTTCAGGATTAATTTTGGGGGCACTCGGAGCTGGTGTTGGTTGGAGCATCCAACTGAGAGGCCAGAGCGGTCCAGGAATTATTTCTGTCTCTGCAGGGTGACAGGCTGGTTAGAAGAAAACAAAAGGAATTAAAAATAAAGGGAGGGAAGGTGGGAGAAGCTGAGATTTAAATTATGTTTGGCCTTTTTGCCGCCCATGGAAAAATTTCCAATTTTTAGTTGGAAAATAGAGCAGGGAAAAGTCCCTGTGAAGTGGCTGTGGCAAAAGCAGTTAATGGGAGGCACAGGGTTGTGGAATAAAGCTGGAAAGGAAGAGAGGAATGACTCTCATGGAATAGTTTGGGTTGGAATGGGTTGGAAGGGGCCATAAAGATCATCCCATTGCTCCAAGATCCAGCCTGACCTTGGACACTTCCAGGGATCCAGCGGCAGCCACAGCTTCTCTGGGAAATCCATCCCAGCCCCTCCCCACCCTCCCAGCCAGGAATTCCTTCCCAATGTCCCAGCTAAACATTCCACCCTTCAGCTTAAGGCAAGGGATGAAGTCAAGGGGATAAAAAAATTCGGGAGAGCAGCCTGGAGAAGAGAGGCTGTGACCGTGTTTTAATGGATACAGATGTTTTTCCAGCATCACCCAGGAATGCTCCCAACATCAGGAGCAGGTGGAAGTTTTGGGAAGGAGAAGTTTTAGGGAAGAAGGTAAAATATCAGTAAGGATGAGGTTGATATTCAGCAAATCATCCTACAAGGGATTTGGGTGAGGGTTATGGGAGGAAAGGGGTGGGACAGATGTCAGAGGGAAAAAATTCCTGAGGGAGGCAGAAGAACATCCAGGAAAGGGAGGAAACAGCAGAACAGGTGATCAGATGTGGCAGATTTGTGAAAGGACCACATTGGGAAGTGTGGGATGGGAGCTGAGCCAACCTGGGAGAGACACAAACCAGGAACCAATAATTCCTGTGGGAATTATTGTATTTGCTTGGCTTTGGGTTGGAACAGTTACCAAAGCAAAAACTGTAACTTGTGAGTGGTCAAGTACTGAGAAAGGAGGAAAGAAGGAAAGGAAAAGGGAGAGAAAGTAAAAAGGAAAGAAGGAAAGAGAAAGAACGGAAGGAAGAAAGAAAAAGGAAAAAGGGAAGAAAGAAAAGAGGAAGGAAGAAAGAAGGGAAGGAAGAAAGGAAGAAAGAAGGAAAGAAAGAAGGGAAGGAAGAAAGAAGAAAAGGAAGGAAGAATGGAGGAAAGGAAGGAAAGAAAGGAAAGGAAGAAAGAAGGGAAGAAAGGGAAGGAAAGGAAGAAAAAAGGAAAGATAGAGTAGGAAAGGAAGGAGAGAAAGAGTAGGAAAGGAAGAAAAGAAAAAGACGGAAAGGAAAGAAAAAGGAGGGAAAGAAAGAAGGAACAAAAGGAGAAAGGAAAGGAAGAAAGAGAAGGAAAGGAAGGAAAAAGGAAGGGAAGAAAGGAAAGAAAGGGGAAAGGAAGGGAAGAAAGCAGGAAAGAAAGGACAAAGGAAGGAAAGAAAGAGAAGGAAAGGAAGGAGAAAGAGAAGGAAAGAAAGGAAAAAGGAAGGAAGAAGGAAAGACAGAAAAAAGGAGGGAAAGAAAGAAAAGGAATTATTTATTTTTGGTGGTATCTGCTTTTTCTGTGTTTTATTTCAACATTTTTTAAAATCCTGTTTGTTTTTTAGCCGCAAGAACCCAGATTTCTTCTTTGTTTTCTTCTGAGCAGCCTGACACCCTCCCAGGAGATAAATATGGGAGCAGAGGAGCAAATCCATGCGGGACATGGGTGCTGTGGAGGGCTCGGCGACGATCGTTATCCACGTGCCAAAAAAAATCCCTTAAAATAATTTTTATAGAGACCCGAGGAAGCTTCAAGTAAAATAAGTCCGGATATGTGGAATTGGTTCAAAGCTGAGAATCGTGTGTATAAATATTTATGAGGGGGGGGAAACAGGCAGAGGCATCTCGGGAGGCTCCGCGTCAATCAAAACGCCCGGAACGCGAATCGGAGGCGATTTAAATTCGCCAAAAGGTGGATCGCTGAGGATGAATCTTACATGGGAAGGGAGTGAGGGCAGGAAAAAAGCAACAGGGTTTGGGAAAGGGCTGCTTATTTTTTTGTGTGTGTGTGTTTGTGATTCCTCGTGGTTTCGTAGGGAAGTGTTGCGGCGGCGTCGCTGGTGTGAAGACGTGCGAGGTGACACACGGCGGGAGCGGCTCCGGCGCGGGGAGAGTCGGCTCAGGGCTTGCTGGAACGGAGGGAAAAGGGCTGGAAACGAGAGGCAGAGGGTTATGAGTCGGTCAGGATGGTTTGTTGTGTAATGCTGTGGCTGAAGGAAGAAAAGAATTAGGTTTTTTTTTTTGGTTTGGTGACAATGAGGGATAAAAGGGAAGTCGAGGAACGTGAACGTGAGGGCTGAGAGTAAACACTCAAGGGATGTCCCGAAGATGGGCAGGGACACCTTCCACTAGCCCAGGTTGCTCCAACCTGACCTTGGACACTTCCAGGAATCCAGGGGCATCCACAACTTCTCTGGGAAATCCATTCCAGCCCCTCCCCACCCTCCCAGACAGCAATTCCTTCCCAATATCCCATCTAGCCCTGCCCTCTGGCACTGGGAAGCCATTCCCTGTGTCCTGTCCCTCCAGGCCTTGTCCCCAGTCCCT
>NW_021937515.1:0-1543 GCF_001715985.3 Manacus vitellinus
CCCTGGTGCCACCACAAAGCTGGGAGTCTGTGCCCATTCCCTCTTGCTGGCGTGTCCCTGGTGCCACCACAATGCTGGGAGTCTGTGCCCATCCCTCTTGCTGGCACGTCCCTGGTGCCACCACAATGCTGGGGGGCTCTGCCCGTTCCTGGTGCTGGTGCTGGTGCTTCCCCAGTGCTCACCAGTCTGGGTCATGGTGCCCGGGGGTGTCACGGTGTGACTGGGGGTGCCCGTGAGGCCTGGGGTGCTTTTGGAATAATGCCTGAGGGTGCCCAGGGTGCTGGGAGGACCTTGAGGGTGCCCAGGGCTGCCTGGGAGCACCGCGTGGTGCCCGGGGGGTTGCCACGGTGTCCGGGACCCGTGAGTCAGGGGTGCCTCAGGGCGCCCGGGTGCCCCGGGGGGTGCCCCGGGGTGCCCGGGGGTGACGCGGTGCCGGTGCCATCCGCAGGCTGGTGCGCGAGGTGACGGGGGTGAACGTGAACATGCGCGTGGGCATCCACAGCGGGCGGGTGCACTGCGGGGTCCTGGGGGGGGGGGCCCTGCCCCCCCCCCCCCCGGGGCCAAAGTGGGCCCAAAAAAAGGTTTTTTTTTTGACTCTGGTCCAACGACGTCACGCTCAGGCCACAGCACATGAAAGCAGGAGGCAAAGGCCGGGTGAGGCCGGGGCGGGGTAGGGCCTGACTGAAGGGAGGGGGACGGCGGCGGGTGTGGAGCGGGGTAAGGGCTACCGTCCTCCCCCCCTCTCCCCCGTCCCCAGGCGCATCCACATCACCTGGGCCACGCTGCAGTACCTGAACGGCGACTACGAGGTGGAGCCGGGGCACGGGGGCGAGCGCAACGCCTACCTCAAGGAGCACAACATCGAGACCTTCCTCATCGTGGGCTGCAGCCAGAAGCGCGTGAGTGGGGAGGGGACAGTCAGAAAGGGGGGTCCCAGGAGGGTGGGAGAGCCGGGGTGTCCCCCCCTGCTCCTCACGGCCATGCGTCCCCCCCTGCAGAAGGAGGAGAAGGCCATCCTGGCCAAGCTGCAGCGCGCTCGTGCCAACTCCACCGAGGGGCTGGTGCCACGCTGGGTGCCCGAGCGCTCCTTCTCCCGCACCAAGGACTCCAAGGCCTTCCGCAGATGGTGAGTGGCCCTCCGGGCAGGGGGTTTGGGCACGGGGAGGATCCCACCACGGCGGTATAGGCCTTGCTTGCTGCCCAATTCCGGGGCCTGCCGTGGCTATTCCCCAGCCCTGCCTGAGGATCCTGTGGCTTTTCCTCCTGCTTGCCTGCAGGCCTCAGGGGAGCCTGGGGTGGCCCCCCCGTCCTCATCAGCCCATGGGAACCCCCCCCAGTGTCTCACCCATCCTCAAACAGATCCTCAGGGATCCCCCCGTCCTCACCAGCCTTGGGGACTCTCAAAGATCCCCCGTCCTCCCTGGTGTCAGACATCCCCCCCCAGACCCCTCTCTCCTCCCTCTGCAGACCCTTGGGGACACCCCCACCATCCTGGGACTCTGTCCCCCACCCTGGGTGACCCTGGGGGATGTCTCATGTCCCT
>NW_021937516.1:0-1835 GCF_001715985.3 Manacus vitellinus
GGCCCAGCACAAAGCACCTTTGCATAGATCGGGTTCAAAAGGAACCTATTTTACACGGAGGGGGGAGGGGCTTGGGGCCCCTGCCAATGTACACGGGTTAAAAAAGACGCCCCTCCCCCACGGCCGGAGCCCTCCGGCTCCGCCCGCTCGGCTGCCGAGGAACCGGGAGGCAAGATGGCCGCCGGGAAACAAGATGGCCGCCGGCTGCAATGTCTTCAAGATGGTTGCCGGGAGATAAGATGGCCGCTCGGAGTCAAGATGGCTGCCAGCTCCGATGTCTTCAAGATGGCTGCCAGGAGATAAGATGGTTGCCGGGAGTTTTCTGCCAGGAATCAAGATGGCTGCCGGGAGTCAAGATGGCCGCCGGGAGATAAGATGGCTGCTCGAAGTCAAGATGGCCACCAGCTCCGATGTCTTCAAGATGGCCGCCGGGAGTAAAGATGGCCGTCAGGAGTCGAGATGGCTGCCGGGAATCAAGATGGCCGCCGGGAATCAAGATGGCCGTCAGCTCCAATGTCTGCAGGATGGTCGTCGGGAGTAAAGATGGCTGCCAGGAGTTGTCTACCAGGAATCAAGATGGCCACCGGGAGGCAAGATGGCCGCCGGGAATCAAGATGGCTGCCAGCTCCAATGCCTTCAAGATGGCTGCTCAGATTCAAGATGGCCACCAGCTCCAGTGTCTTCAAGGAGCCACCGGGAGTCAAGATGGCCACCAGCTCCAATGTCTTCAAGATGGCTGCCGGGAGATAAGATGGTTGCTCGGAGTCAAAATGGCCGCCAGCTCTGATGTCTTCAAGATGGCTGCCAGGAGTCAAGATGGCTGCCAGCTGCAATATCTTTAAGGTGGTTGCCGGGAGTTGTCTGCCAGGAATCAAGATGGCCACCAGGAGTCAAGATGGCCGCCAGCTCCAATGTCTTCAAGATGGCTGCTCAGATTCAAGATGGCCGCCAGCTCCAATGTCTTCAAGATGCCTGCCGGGAGTCAAGATGGCCACCGGGAGTCAAGATGGCTGCCGGGAGTCAAGATGGCCACCAGCTCCAGTGTCTTCAAGATGGCCACCAGGAGTCAAGATGGCTGCCAGCTCCATAAACCAGGTCTTCAAGATGGCTGCCGGGAGTTGGGATGTCTGCCAGGAGTCAAGATGGCCGCCAGCTGCAATATCTTCAAGATGGCTGCCGGGAGATAAGATGGCCGCTCGGAGTCAAGATGGCCACCAGCTCCGATGTCTTCAAGATGGCCGCCAGGAGTAAAGATGGCCGTCAGGAGTGGAGATGGCCACCGGGAGTCAAGATGGCTGCTGGGAGTCAAGATGGCCGACAGCTCCAATGTCTTCAAGATGGCTGCCGGCTGTAAAGATGGCTGTTGGGAGTCAAGATGTCTGCTCGGGGTCAAGATGGCCACCAGGAGTCAAGATGGTCATTAAGAGTCAAGATGGCCGCCAGCTCCAATGTCTTCAAGATGGCTGCCAGGAGTCAAGATGGCTACTGGGAGTCCAGATGGCCACCAGCCTCAATGTCTTCAAGATGGCTGCCAGGAGCTAAGATGTCTGCCAGAAGTCAACATGGCCACCAGGAGTCAAGATGGCCGCCAGTTCCGTTGTCTTCAAGATGGCCGTCGGGAGTCAAGATGGCCGCCGGAAGTCCAAAAGGCCGCTGGGAATCAAGATGGCCGCCGGGTCTCCTCGCCGGATCCAATGACGTCACACCCAAGATGGCCGCCGGCAATGACGCCACCGGATCCAAGATGGCCGCCTGTGATGATGTCACATCCGGAGGGCGTGTCCAACCAATCGCTGTCAAGAGCGGGGCCCGGGCGCCATTTTGGAGGGGGGGGC
>NW_021937517.1:0-3418 GCF_001715985.3 Manacus vitellinus
ACGAGCTGGCACAAGGAGCCCTGCACTCAGGGGAGTGTGCAAGAGAACAGCACATGCGTGCTCAGCCTTGCACAAGGACCATCTCGCCCCAGGGGAGTGTGCAAGAAGGCAACACACGCACACGAGTGTGCACAGGGACTGTCACACCTCAGATGAGTGCGTGACGCAACACACACACACACGGAGGAGTGTGCACAGGGACTGTCACACCCCAAGTGAGTGTGCAAGGAGCACACACGTGCACATGAGTGTCACAGCCCAGGTGAGTGTGCAAGACCACACACACAAGCTTGCACAAGGACTGTCACACCTCAGTTGAGTGTGCACAGGGACTGTCACAGCCCAGGTGAGTGTGCAAGGAGCATACATACACACGAGTACGTACAAGGACTGTCACATCTCAGATGACCGTGAAGGCAGCGCACACACACACATACAGGAGTGTGCACAGGGACTATCACACCCCAGGTGAGTGTGCAAGGCAACACACATGCACACGAGTGTGCACAGGGACTGTCACAGCCCAGGTAAGTGTGCAAGACCACGCTCACCTTGAGCTCGCCTGCAGCCACCTTGAAGGCCAGCTCGAGCAGGCAGCCCACGGCCGTGCGCACCGCGCTCGATGAGTGCAGCTCATTCCACACCGTGTCACTGTCCACCTGAGGGGGGGACACTGGGGGTCAGCGGGGCCAGCCCACCCCGGAAGCCACCCCCGCGCCCCCAGACTCACCCCGATTCCCCCGCATGGCAGCACTGCGTATGTCTTCTGCGTGATGGGACCTGAGGGGTGGAGCGGTGTGGTGGGGACAGCGGGTATAGGGGTATCCCAGGGGATAGAGGCACCCCTGGGCACCTCAAAGGATTGGGAACTGGAGGGGACAGGGATATCCCATGGGATAGGGGCACCCCTGGGCACCCCAAAGGACTGGGAACCCCATGGGACAGAGGGATCTCATGGGACTAGGGGATCCCATGGCAATGAGGAATCCCACGGGCAGTCCAAAGAATTAGAAATCCCCGGGGACAGGAGCATTCCATGGGATAGAGGGACCCCTGAGAACCCCAAAGGATTGGGAACCCCAGAGGATGGGAAGATCCCATGGGACAGGGGGACCCCTGGGCACTCCAAAGGATTGGGAACCCCAGGGAACAGAGGGATCTCATGGGACTGGGGGATCCCATGGCACTGAGGAATCCCATGGGCAGCCCAAAGCATTAGGAACCCCAGGGGACAGGAGAATTCCATGGGTTAGTGGGACCTCTGAGCACCCCAAACAATGGGGAACCCCAGAGGACAGAGGGATCCCATGGGATAGGGGGACTCCTGGGGATCCTATGGGACAGGGGGACCTCTGAGCACCCCAAATGATTGGGAACCCCATAGGACAGGGGGATCCCATGGGATACGGGGACCTCTGAGCTCCCCAGAAGGACTGAAAACCCCAGGGAACAAGAGAAACCCATAGGATGAGGGGAACTCCAGCCACTCCAAAGGATTGGGAACCCCAAGGGACAGAAGAATCCCATGGGACTGGGGACTCCTGGGACACCTAAGGGTTGGGGCATCCCATGGCATAAGGACACCCCAGAGGACACGGGCTCTCCTGGACATCTAAAGGGACAGGGCACCCCAGGGAACAGATCCAAAGGAATAGGGGGTACAGGGTGACCCCAGCTCCAAAAGAGGGGGGTCCCAGGCATCCAGGGCCCCCCCAACACCCACCCAGCAGCTTCTTGCTGTCCAGTTTCTGACGGTTGAGGGGGCTGGTGCCATAGAGCAGTGCATGGTGCTCTGAGTGCACTGTCTGGATCTCCTCCAGCGTCGCCTTCCTGCCCCGGATCCGCTGGCAAAGGGGGCACAGGGGTGAGCCCCCCTCTCCCCAAGCCAACCCCAGCTCCCCCCCAGGACACGGGGTGCTCCCCTCACCTCACACTTTCCAAGCAGGCCGGTCTCCTGGAGCCGGGACCAGATGCTCTGGATGCGGCCGGCGTGCTCTGGGTGGATTGTGGTGTTCCCGCAGGTGCACTGGTGCTTCAGCATGAACGTGTCGTACACCACACCTGTGCCAGCAGCACACCTGGCACTGGACCCTGGCACCCCCCCAGGGCTGGGGCACTGAGGGACATGGGCACCCCAGGGGATGGAGGGATCCCATGGGATTGGGGGTCCCCTGGGCACCCCGGGGGACTGGGAACCCCAGGGAACGGGGGGAATCTGTGGAATAGGAGGACCCCTGAGCACCCTGAGCAACTGGGAATCCCAAGGGACAGGGAATCTGTGGAACAGAAGGACTCCTGGGCACGCCAAGGGATTGGGCAACCCAGGGGACAGGGGAAGCCCATGGAATACGGGAACCCTGGGCACCCCAAGGGATTGGGAACCCCAGGCGACAGGAGGAATCTGTGGAATAGGGGAACCCTGGGCACCCCAAGGGATTGGGCAACCCAGGGGACAGGGAGAATCTGTGGAATAGGAGGACCCCTAGGCACTCTGAGCAATTAGGAATCCCAAGGGACAGGGAATCTGTAGAACAGGGAAACTCTGGGCACCCGAAGGGATTGGGAACCCCAAAGGGCAGAGGGAACCTATGGAATAAGGGGGATCCCATAGGATATGGGGGCCCTTGGGCACCCTGAGCAATTGGGAACCCCAAGGGACAGGGGGAATCTGTGGAATAGGAGGATCCCTGGGCAACCCAAGGGAATAGGAACCCCAAGGGACAGGGAAAGCCCACGGGTACCCCAAGCAATTGGGAACCCCAGAACAGGAGGATTCCATGGGATATAGGGACACCTGGGCACCCTGAGGTATTAGGAACCCCAGGGGACAGGGAGAATCCCAGACACCTTGAGGGATGGGAAACCATCTGGGAGAGGGGCCCATGGCACACAGGCACCCCGAAGGGTGGGGAACATCCCCATCCCCTGGGGATAGGGGGACCCCAAACACCCTGAGAGACTGGGAACCCCATTGGACAGGGTCACCCCCAACCGCATCAAGGAATGGGACACTTGGGGTAGGGGTCTACCAAGGGATGGGGCACCCATGGGACACAGGGCCAGGGGGATCCCATGGGACAGGTGACACCTCATGGGACAGGAGCACCCTGAGGGTTGTGGGACCCCAAGGGACAGAGGGACCTCAGGGGACAGAGGGACCCCGCCCCCCGTTGCCCCTGTACCTGTGGTGAAGAGGTGCTTGGGGGGCCCCTCGGGCACAGGGGGCTTGACGCTGGCGGGGGACGACTGGGTGCGGGCGAGGGCCGGGTGGGACAGTGCCAGGACCCCCAGGGGGGGTGTGGGGTAAAGTTGCAGTGGTGCCTCGGGGTACACCTGGGGGAGGACACCCAACATGACCCCTCATCAGCCCCCATGGCCAAGGGGGGGGATGGGGGATGAGTCATGGCAGGGAACGGGG
>NW_021937518.1:0-1874 GCF_001715985.3 Manacus vitellinus
TCTGCTGCCCTGGGGGACAACCCTCAGCACACTCAGCTCCCCTGCATTTCGGCACCTGCTGGCACTCAGCACAGCTCCTGGCAGGCTGCAATCAGCCCAACTCAGCCCCACTTAGCAAAGGCACTCAGGGAAGAGGCAGGCAACTGCAAACCTGTCCCTCTATCCGCAGCACCTGGAAAATTGGGCAGAAGATCCTACAGGGTGGAACTGGAAGGCTTTGAAAGGACAATGCAACCATCAGCAACAGTTATGGGGGGGCTCACTAAGGGAAAGTCTCTCCTGCCTCATTTCATATCCTTCTGTGTTTATGCCCCTCCACTCAGGCATGAAGGGAATGTGGTGGATGCAGTTTGTTGGGCTTTTAGTCAGGTCGATGCTCCTGTCCCTCCCTGCACCCTCCTGGACAAGACAATTGTCCAGCTGTGGAGGAGCAGCACAGGCAGCCCTGGGGGAAGCCCTGGGGGATGACAGAGCTCCAAGGGGGACAGTGACTGGGGCTCCATCTGCCTGCTGACCCATCCCCAGCGCTGGGCCCCAGGGCTCCAGGGCAGCGCCACTTCTCTCCCACACTTTGATCCATGCTCTGCAAGCAGGACAAGTGGCCAGCAAGAGCCAAAGGCCATTGTGCAGCCACTGTCCCCTGCAAATTGCCCTCTCCTGAAGGCTCTTCTTTGCCCCTGGCAGTGGTGTAAGAATACAGGAAAGGATGGAAATGGTGTAAGACCAAAGCTCCAGCGTGGAAGGTTCAGAAAATCAGCCCCCCCAAAACATCTCCTGAACCAGCAGCTGCACTGCTGAGGCTTTCACACTTTCCCAGATCATACAGGAACACCCATACCATGGCAGAGGAGTAAAGGGGAGCCCACTGACCTTCTAATAGCAATTATTGGGTTTGGCTCAGAGCTGCAAGATAGCAAAACTTACAGGTTCAAAAAAACCTTATGACAAAAATACAGAATACATAAATTAAGGTCATAGACCAGCCTGGGCAAAAAAATGATCCAGCCTGAGTTTGCTGTTTGGTCACTGGATTATTCATGAGCTGAAGAAACACAGTTTAAATGATAGAATATGCTATTGGGCAATTTTGGAAGATCCAAATGGAACATAACAGTGGGTAGGAGCTCACCCTGACCAACCTTGAGTTTTCCAGATCATCCCTCTGCATCCTGTTCAAGACAGGAGGAGAATGAGCTCTCCTTCAGCCATCAGGAAGTGCTCCCAGGCACCATGACCTTTCCAGGCTACGGGAGAGTGACCTCCCAGGAACAAAAAGCAGCTTCCTCAGCATTCCTGGGTGCAGTAAAATGATTTATTTAAATCCAGTTACACAGAGGAGGGTTCACTCTGCACAACAGAACCACAAACCACAGCAGACGAGTGGCATGAGGTAACCTCACTAATGACACCTCTGCCTCCAAAGCTTCGCTCAGGTTTACAAACCTCCCTGAAATGCACTTCCCATGCAAATCCTCCCAATTACAGCTCAATCTCAAAAGTTGCCGCCAAGGTCAGATGGACACGGCCTCAAGGGCAGGACATGACATTGCAGAGGTGGGGACGGAAAACAGCGCCCAGCTCAGGACTGGCACAGCAGGGACACGTGGGGACCTCACTGATGAAACCATCAATTTCCTTGGCCTTTTTGTTTATTCAGCTCTCCCTGACAAAAATCCAACAGTCCAATTTTCCCAAATCCCAACTCATCAAAGCTCTCACCAAGGTCAGATGGACACGGCCTCGAGAACAGGACATGCAATCACAGAATTCCACAAAGCAATGTCTGCACCATGACACAAGAGGAGAGAGGAGCCCACTGAACAATCACTAGGAATTATAATTTTTTATTCACAGGTACAGGATGTTACAACTTA
>NW_021937519.1:0-3582 GCF_001715985.3 Manacus vitellinus
TGGCAGTGGGAAGCCATTCCCCCTTGTCCTGCCACTCCAGGCCCTTGGAAATAGTCTCTCTCCATCTTTCCTCTTGGGCCCTTCAGGCCCTGGAAGGTCACAATTTGGTCACCCCAAAGCTTTTCTTCTCTAGGCTGAACAATCCCAACTCTCCCAGCAGAGCTGCTCCATCCCTCTGATCATCTTGGGGCCTTCTCCAGACTTGCTCCAAGATGACCACTAAAAATCAGTTTTCTTATTACTTTTGATGAGACAGCACCACAACAACTCTGCCCCTGCTGTCTGGGGATTCTCATTTGTTCCCCAGTTCCAAAGCCATGCTGCTGAAGGCTCTGGAAAGTGAAACAGGGTTGTGAAGGAGGGATTCAGACACTGAAAATCTAGAGACCTCCAAGGAGGTCTTATTTCAAGCTGGAGCTGACTGCAGAGGTCACACGTTTCTCTGGAGGACAGGAACGACACATTCAGTGGATTAGTCAGGAACTGAATTACTGCTCTCCAAGCCTGGCATTTGACTTGGCTGTCAAGTGCATAACACCTAATAAAAGGCAGTGGGCTGTTTCACTCTGCTGACTCGCAGGTCTCAGAGGCTGAAGGAGATGGTGTTGGCTTTGCCAATAATTTTGAAGTAGATGAATATACATGTATTCTGTTAGACTCTTTTTCTACAAACTTAATAGCAACTTCCAGGCTTGAGGTGAGAACAGGGGACAGAGTGAATAAATAAAAGCATGGGAATATCCCAGGAGAGCCTCATGTGTGTGTAGCAAATGTACTGTGGGCCACTTTTCTGTCAGGAATGGGAGTTTCAAGACAAGGGCCAGTAAGTAATTGGCTCAGTCCTGGTAAAAGTTCCAGGAATTAATTTAGGGTGTGATCTCTTCAATACCTGTCTTACAGAAGGATACACCAAGTGGCCTTGCCAGGGCCTGGCATCACTCACTCTGTGGAGGGACAAAGCCCAAAACACCCCCCAAATAACATGAAATCACTCCAAGACAGTGCTCAGAAAGTGTTTGAAGAGGGACCTGAAAAGTCTGTGTCACAGGCCAGGCCACCACAGGTCACTCCTGCAGAGGGACAGGCAGCAAAGCCCCCGAGGGCAATGCTCTCACACACAGCCCATGGGCAGAGCACGGGGCAGGGTCATCCCCCACAGCTCCAAACCTGCTGCTTCACCCAGCCAGCACTGCCAGGAGAGGAGAAAGGCTGACACTCCCACCTTTCAACATACACAGTTTTGGGAATATCGTGTTCAAAGTCTCCTGGGATGCAGCAAAACCAGGATGCTCTGTCTCAGCTTCAGCTTGATTTGGAACAGCTTCCAGTACAGAGTGGCCTGCATGTGCTTAAAAACATGTAACAAGAGAACACCAGGAGTGTGTTCTGTGAGCCCTCTCCATAGAAGGATTAAAAAGTTTGCAATCATCGTGAAGAACTCAGAAGCAGAAAGTCTTACACAGGCAGTATGATCTTAAACAGTCATGTTTAATGAAACACTGAATTAGTCACTGGTCCTTGAGTGTCAGAAGCACAGAATAAGCTGGGAAGCCTCTAAATAAACAGCTTTATCTGCCCAGAACAGCAATGATGAGTGTAACAACTTGCCCATATCTCCAAAAAGAAGATCTATGAGTGGGAAGATAGAGAATAATAAAGTACAAGTTTATTCAGAACTGGTTGTTGCTGTGGCCAGAGCAAACCACTGACCTTCCTGGTGACCAGAAACGCCGATGGAAGTTACAGGGTCTTCAGAGGAAGAAAAAAACCTCCAAACTTTCATTTTTCTCAGTTCTCTGCATCAGAGGCTTGCACATCTCGATTAGAATTCAAGATGACTCATATTCCACAGCCTGCTTCTAATCCCTAAAATACTATCACCACGGATAGTTGCTTGCAAAGATGCTTTAAGGCATAGTGGGCAAAATCCCTGATAGGCATTTTTTTCCTCTTTAATCAATTAAATTTGAATTCTCTCCCTTTCCAGATCTCCACACTGACACGTAATAGCAGCCCCCATTTAAACTATGCATTGATGGTGGGTTTCTGTGATCTACTGTGCATTATATTATACTAAACTGAGAAAAAGTGGACTCTTATCACAACTACTGGAACTGTTTTTCCTTCCATGTCGATTTACATCCAAATAACCGACTTATCAACCTTGCAAATGTCAACCTGCACTGAGGCAGGGAGCTGTGAAGCTCTTAGGCAGACACTCTCCTTGGGACTGAAAGGTCAGTGTGCATGTTATTTATTCTTACCATGGAAATATTTTACTCTTAAGTCAGGGAGGACTTTTACACTATCCACAGAAATAATAATGGCAGATTTTAACCAAGAAAAGTCTGGCCTCAGTTCGAATCAAATAAAAAGTTTTAAAAGGATTAATTTTCTTAACCCACAGACAGAAATATATACAGGGAATAAAGTCAGAATGTAAGAGCATCATACTCCAAGGAGGGCCCATTTCTTCAGGCAGAGAGCCCAGATTTGGCTGCCACTCCTCTTGGGGAAGCCAGAATTGCAAAATCCCCTCTGACTTCCATGCAAGAATTCCTCTTACTGGCACCAGTTTCAAATTCCCTTAAAGACAACCTGTCCTGGTTTTGGCTGGGATAGAGTTAAACCACAGGTACTTTCCTTAATATTTCTCAGTCTCACTTCTCTCCTTGCAAACCCCAATAACGACTTATTTTACAATTAAGTGGCATTATGGCAAAGGCAACCATAAAACGGACATTGGGTTTACCCAGCTGTAAAACTACACAGCACAAGCAGGAGGAAAGATCTGGGTTATCAGAGGAGCTTTATATTAGCTCAGATACTGAAAAGAACCTGAACAACACTGATGGAGGGCTAATGACAGCAGGGGGCTTCCAGTTTGACTATTCAAATCAGACCTGCTGTTGCTTGACTGAGAGAATCTGTAAACTGGATTAGCTCCAAATGATGATCCTATTTATGTGCAAAAGCATGTGCTTGGAGCATAACTACTGGTGTAGGTAAAGGAGGGTGAAATGCATAAATAAGATATGTGGCCTATTAGCAAACACATAATATCATGTGTAAGAATATCAACTGTTTAAGAAGAGTTGTCTAATAAACTGTAATTGCTGGTGCTGCTGGCTGGCTCCCACTGTGATGTTGTTTGATTAACAGTGTAACCAACAATTTGTTCCTTATGGCATTGTTTTAGTACAGAGAATGTAGATCACTGTGAAAATAAGGTAAATCTGTGTTTGGAGAAATAAGCCCCCAGGGTTAGTTGGAGAGACAGATGCAGTAAGAAAACAGCACTGCACTAACACAACATTTTTAATGTGCAAGTACCACTGCTTTGAGAGAAACAACAGCAATGCAGCTACTGCAGCAAAATTAATAAAAGTAATCCTAGTTTCTGAAGAATAAAGTCATTATTGTTGTAACAAAGCACAGTCTTGCCCTTAAGCTTGCTTGAATGTACCAGTCTGGCTACTAACACACAGAGATGGGCAGCACAGGAGAGGTCACAGAATCACAGAATCAAGTTAAGGTTGGAAAAGACCTTGGAGATCACCAACTCCAACTGACGAGCACGAC
>NW_021937520.1:0-1930 GCF_001715985.3 Manacus vitellinus
TTTTTGGTGGTTTTGAGGGGTTTTCTTGGTGGTTTTGGGGGATTTTTTGGCGTCTTTTGGGGGGTTTTGGGGCGTTTCGGGGTTTTTTGGGGAGGGACCCCCCATTTTCGACCCCTTTTTGCCCCCCAGGGGGAGAATTTCGGGCCGGGCCGGGAGGGGCTGAAGAAGCAACTGGGCCAACTGGGGCAACTGGTGCGAGTGGTGGCCCCGGAGCTGAGCCACCGCCTCGGTGGGTGCCCCAAAAACGGGGTCTGGGACCCAAAAATTGGCTTGGGGACCCCAAAAATGGGGTTTGGGACCCAAAACATGGGGTTTGGGACCCAAAAAATGGGAGGAACCCTAAGAAAGGGGGGTTGGGACCCCAAAACCGGGATTTGGGACCCCAAAAATGGGGTTTGGGACCCCAAAAATGGGCTTTGGGACCCAAAAAATGGGGTTTGGGACCCCAAAAATGGGGTTTGGGACCCCAAGAAATGGGGGGAACCCTAAAAATGGGGTTTGGGACCCCAAAACCGGGATTTGGGACCCCAAAAACGGAATTAATGACCCCAAAAATGAGGGGAGCCCTAAAAAAAGGGGGTTGGGACCCAAAAAACGGGATTTGGGACCTCAAAAATAGACTTTGAGATCCCAAAAATGGGGTTTGGGACCCCAAAAAATGGGGGGAACCCTAAAAAAGGGGGGTTGGGACCCCAAAAACGGGGTGTGGGATCCCAAAAATGGGCTTTGGGACCCCCAAAAATGGGGTTTGGGACCCAAAAAATGGGAGGAACCCTAAAAAAAGGGGATTTAGGACCCCAAAAACGGGCTTGGGGACCCAAAAAATGGTCTTCGGGACCCCAAAAATGGCCTTGGAGACCCCAAAAATGGGATTTGGGACCCCAAAAAACGGGCTTGGGGACCCCAAAAATGGGGGGAACCTTAAGAAAAAGGGGGGTTGGGACCCCAAAACCGGGATTTGGGACCCCAAAAATGGGCTTGGGGACCCCAAAAATGGGCTTTGGGACCCCCAAAAATGGGCTTTGGGACCCAAAAAAATGGAGGGAACCCTAAAAAAAGGGGGGTTGGGACCCCAAAACCGGGATTTGGGACCCCAAAAACGGGCTTGGGGACCCCAGAAATGGCCTTGGGGACCCCAAAAATGGGGGGAACCCTAAAAAAGGGGGGTTGGGACCCCAAAAATGGGGTGTGGGATCCCAAAAAATGGGGGGAACCCTAAAATGGAGGGGGTTGGGACCCGAAAAACGGGATTTGGGACCCCAAAAATGGGATTTGGGACCCCAAAAATGGGCTTAGGGACCCCAAAAATGAGGGGAGCCCTAAAAAAAAGGGGGGTTGGGACCCCAAAAAGGGGATTTGGGACCCCAAAATTGGGATTTGGGACCCCAAAAAATGGGGGAACCCTAAAAAAAGGGGCTTTGGGACCCCAAAAATGGGATTTGGGACCCCAAAAATGGGCTTGGGGACCCCCAAAAATGGGGGGAACCCTAAAAAAGGGGGGTTGGGACCCCAAAAACGGGATTTGGGACCCCAGAAATGGGGGAGACGACCCAAAAAATGGGGGAAACCCTAAAAAATGAGGGGTTGAGACCCCAAAAATGGGGTCTGGGATCCCAAGAATGGAGGAAAGAGCCCGAAAATGGGGGGATGGGGAGCCTAAAAATGGGGTTTGGGACCCCAAAAATGGGTTTGGGACCAAAGAAATGGGGGAAAGGCCCCAAAAATGGGGGGTTGGGACCCAAAAATGAGGGAAGGACCCCAAAAATGGGGGGTTGGACCCACAAAAATGAGGGAAGGACCCCAAAAATGGGTTTTGGGACCCCAAAAATGGGGGGTTGGGCCCCCCAAAAGAGGGTTTGCGACCCCAAAAATGAGGGGAGGACCCAAAAATGGGGGGTTGGGCCCCCTAAATGGGGTTTGGGACCCCAAA
>NW_021937521.1:0-1688 GCF_001715985.3 Manacus vitellinus
ACTGGGAGCACTGGGGGGTCACTGGGAGCACTGGGGTGGGTTCCCAGTCCATACTGGGAGCACTGGGGGGTCACTGGGAGCACTGGGGTGGGTTCCCAGTCCATACTGGGAGCACTGGGGGGTCACTGGGAGCACTGGGGTGGGTTCCCAGTCCATACTGGGAGCACTGGGGGGTCACTGGGAGCACTGGGGTGGGTTCCCAGTCCATACTGGGAGCACTGGGGGGTCACTGGGAGCACTGGGGTGGGTTCCCAGTCCATACTGGGAGCACTGGGAGCACTGGGGGGGTCACTGGTCCTGCCCCTCCCCCAATGACCCGCGGCTGCAGCTCCGGAGCTTTATTGGGGACGGGGGGAGGGGACAGGGGAGGGTGACACAGGTGACACTGACACAGGTGACACTGACACAGGTGACACTGACACAGGTGAGGGTGACACAGGTGAGGGTGACACAGGTGACAATGACACAGGTGACAATGACACAGGTGACACTGACACAGGTGACACTGACACAGGTGACAATGACACAGGTGACACTGACACAGGTGAGGGTGACACAGGTGAGGGTGACACAGGTGACAATGACACAGGTGACAATGACTAGCAGGTACAATGACAAACGAGGCTGACACTGACCACAGGTGATCAACTGACACAGAGTGAACACTGACACATGGTGACAATGACAAAGGTTGACAATCGACACAGGTGGACACTGACATCAGGTGACACTGACACAGGTGAGGTTGACCCGGGAAAACTGACACAGGTGACACTGACACAGGTGAGGGTGACACAGGTGACACTGACACAGGTGACAATGACACAGGTGAGGGTGACACAGGTGACACTGACACAGGTGACAATGACAGGTGACACAATCACAGGTGACAATGACACAGGTGAGGGTGACACAGGTCACAATGACACAATGACAGGTGACAGGTGAGGGTGACACAGGTGATGGCAATGACAGGGGACAGGTTTTGGTGACACAGGTGACACTGACACAGGTGACACAGGTAATGACAGGTGGGGGTGACACAGGTGACAGGTAATGACACAGGTGAGGGTGACACCGGCATGGGTGACAGAGGTGACACTGACACAGGTAATGACAGTGACAGGTGACAGGTGAAGGTGACACCAGTGACGACACAGGTGACAGGTGTGGGTGACACAGGTGTGGGTGACACCGGTGACACTGACACAGGTGACACCGGTGATGACACAGTGACAGGTGTGGGTGACACAGGTGACACTGACACAGGTGACACCGGTGATGACACAGTGACAGGTGTGGGTGACACCGGTGACACTGACACAGGTGACACCGGTGATGACACAGTGACAGGTGAAGGTGACACTGGTGACAGGTGACACAGGTGACACAGGTGTGGGTGACACAGGTGATGGCGGTGACAGGTGACACAAGTGATGACGCAGTGACAGATGAAGGTGACACCGGTGTGGGTGACACACGTGATGGGTGCCAGGTGACACAGGTGCCAGGTGAAGGTGTCTCAGGTGGGCACCACGGGGGGCACAGGTGACACAGGTGTGTCCCAGGTGCCCCCAGGTGTGTGCAGGTGCCCCTCAGGTGGGCAGGGCGGGTGTCTCAGGTGGGCACAGCAGTGGGCACAGGTGTGTCCCAGGTGCCCCCAGGTGCCCCTCAGGTGGGCAGGGTGG
>NW_021937522.1:0-2328 GCF_001715985.3 Manacus vitellinus
CCCCAGCCGCTCTATCACTCCCTTTCCCAGAGGGACAAGGGAGAGAGCAAGGTGGAAAAGGGAAAAAAAAAAAGACAACTCTTGAGTTGAGATAAGATAGTTTATTTAAAGCAAAAAAGCAAAGTGAAGCTTGCGCTCTCAGAAGCGAAGGGTAGCAGGTTTTATTCTCTACTTCCCATCAGCAGCAATGGTTGGCCGCTTCCGCGAAGCAGGGCTGCGGCACACGTGATGGTTTCTCAGCAAGCAGCCATTAGACAAGGAATGCCCACCCTCCTGCTCTGTGCCTTAGCTTTTGTATCTGAGCTGACGTCATATGGTATGGAATATCCCTTTGGTCAGTTTGGGTCAGCTGGTCTACTTGAGTCCCCTCCCAGGATCTTGCCCTCAACTAAGGAAGGAATGTTACAGTGTTGGTGCTGTGCTCAGCAGTAGCCAAAACACTGGTGTGTTATCAACACCCTTCTAGCTGTTAGTGCAAAGCACAGCACTGTGAGGCCTACTATGGGGAAATGAACTCCAGCTCAGCCAGACCCAATATACAGTGTAAGGCAGGAGTATGAGAGGCAATGGGCAAAAGCTAAAATATAAGAGGTTTGGATGGACATAAGGAGAAACCTTTTCCCTATGAGGAAACCCACCCCTCCTCCCAGAGAGGCTCTGCAGCCCCCCCTCCTTGGAGGCTTTCAAGACCCAAGGGAATGAAGCTCTGAGCACCTGGGGCTGATCTTGGAGATGACCTCCAGAGGTCCCTTTCAGCCTGAATTTTCCTCTCATACTGCAGGAAAGCCTAACGTTACCAGGGTAATGCAGGCACACAGGAAAATATCAAGTAGGACTAGATGAGCTAGTGCATCTCCTCATTTGGCAGTGTTGTGGTAGTTCTTGAGTGTGATGGTTTCGGTAACCATCTAACACTGGGACAGTTTGGGGGTGAGTCACAGATTTAATGAAGTATTGGGAAAAGTGCCTTTGTTGTGAGACTCTTAACGAGGTCAGGTACTTAGCTTAATGAAGTGAGGATTGAGAGTCAGCTTTGATCCCTGTCCCTATTTATTTGAGGAACAAATTGGATTGTGGAGTTTCCAGTGTATCAGATAAAATTGCAACAAAATCCAGTGGCTGAAGTCAAAGTTAGATAGATTCAGAAGAGCGGTCATTAATAATCACTAATAAATCATTTTAATACAATATTTGATTTTTGGAAAAAATTGCTATGGGTTGGTTATCATCAGTCCTCTGCTATGATTCATCTTTAAATCAAATATGCTTATTTGGCAGATATTATCTACCTTAAAGGAGGGCACATTCAGGTAAGTCCCTTGCCCCACCTGATGCAAGCTGTGGTGGTTGAATGGGTGAACCTGAGCAGCTGGTGCTGACCTTGTCCCCTGGTCTAGTGCAACCCAGGGAAGGCACACAGAGCTGCAGTCGAGAGCCTGGCACAAAACCACAGGTTTGTCTCCAGTAATCTATTAGTTTCTTGGACAGAGATTCAGCAAAATACTTAGTCTTATTGTAAAAATGTAAATGCCTCCATCATCAAGAAGTAGCTTAAATTACATTTAGTTCCCATGTCTTGGTCACACAGACAGTCTAGCTTTTCATGCTTCAGTTTTTGCAACTGTCAGATACAGTTCACTAAAATGCAGCATTTCATTACTCATCTCTCTGTAATTCACAAAATGTGAAGCACTTTTGATGAAAGCCACATATGAGCATTACTGTGCTGCAATTAATTGACAGTCACAGGCTTAACCTATATTTCAAATAATGTAAACTTAATGTGAGGTCACAGTAGAAAACACACATACTTTGTTCTTGGCATGTTTAGCTGGCACTCAAGATATACTCCACTTCATAGAGCAGTTTTCATCAAGAGGTTTAAATGCATTTTAATGTTAATTGATGGACTGCCCAGCATTTTTATGAGACAGAAGGATGAGCAAGGGAAGGTAATGGTTTGATTTTAAGAGCATGTGCTGAGGACCAGCAGTACACGGAGCATGATTCCTCATGGTAACACTGGTCTTTGCAGCCCTGGGCACCATTTTTCAAGAGGTTAAAAAGTGAATTTACATTTTAATCTACCTAGTGTGATGGTTCTCTCACAATCCACCAATTCTTACAATTTAACTACACATCCTATCAAGATTTATTGCCTACCCCCAATGAATCTTACATTGGTGAAGAAATTACTGCAACACCATGACCCTACATCAACTACTAGAATGCCTAATAACAAGTTGCCCAGAGAAGTTGTGGATGCCCCATCCCTGGAAATGTTCAAGGCCAGGTTGGATGAGGCTTTGAGCAACCTGATCTAGCAGG
>NW_021937523.1:0-4224 GCF_001715985.3 Manacus vitellinus
GCTGTCCGGGCGCGAGGCCGGCGAGGAGCGGCGCATGGTGGCCAAGCGGGTGCCCCACCCGGACTACGACGCGTCCACCAAGGACAACGACATCATGATGCTCAAGCTCCTGGCTCCGGCCGCCCTGTCCGAGCGCGTCCGGCCCATCCCCGTGGCCTCCTGCCTGCCCCGGCCCGGCACCGCCTGCGTCACCTCGGGGTGGGGGGCCACCACCTCGCCGGAAGGTAGCCCACGGGGGGGGCTTGGGGGGGTCTGGGAGGGGCCATGTGGTCATCTCGTGGTCATCTGGGCACCTCGTGGTCATCTGGGCACCTTGTGGTCATCTGGGGCACCTCGCGGTCGTTTGGTTCATCTGGGTCCTTGCCTGGTCACCTTGTGGTCATCTGGGTCTCCTCATGGTCACCTGGTCTTTTGGGTCCTCACCTGGTCATCTCATGGTCATTGGGTCACCTCGTGGTCATCTGGGGCACCTCGTGGTCACCTTGTGGTCATCTGGGGCCACCTCGTGGTCGTTTGGTTCATCTGGGTCCTTTCCTGGTCACCTTGTGGTCACCTGGTCATTTGGGTCCTCGCCTGGTCATCTCATGGTCATCGGGTCACCTCATGGTCATCTGGGTCACCTTCTGATCATCTGAGTCATTTTCCGGTCATCTGGGTCCTTTCGTGGTCACCTCATGGTCATCTGGTCACCTCCTGGTCATCTGGGCACCTTGTGGGCATCTCGTGGTCATTTGGGTTCTTACCTGGTCACCTCGTGGTCATCTGGTCACCTCATGGTCACCTGGGTCTCCTCATGGTCATTGGAGTCACCTCATGGTCACCTGGGTCTCCTCATGGTCATCTGGGTCCTCATCTGGTCACCTTGTGGTCATTTGGGCACCTCTTGGTCTTCTGGGTCTTCTCATGGTCACCTGGGTCTCCTCGTGGTCACCTGGGTCTCCTCGTGGTCATCTGGGCACCTTGTGGTCATCTGGGTCCTCATCTGGTCACCTTGTGGTCATTTGGGCACCTCTTGGTCTTCTGGGTCTTCTCATGGTCACCTGGGTCACCTCCTGGTCATCTGGGTCATCTCATGGTCACCTGGGTCTCCTCCTGGTCATCTGGGTCACCTCCTGGTCATCTGGATCCTCATCTGGTCACCTTGTGGTCATCTGGGCACCTTGTGGTCATCTCGTGGTCATTTGGGTTCTCATCTGGTCATCTCATGGTCATGGGGTCACCTCCTGGTCATTTGGGTTCTTACCTGGTCACCTTGTGGTCATCTGGGTCTTCTCATGGTCACCTGGTCACCTCCTGGTCATCTGTGTCACCTCGTGGTCATCTGGTCATTTGGGTCCTCACCTGGTCACCTCTTGGTCACCTGGTCACCTCCTGGTCATCTGGGCACTTTGTGGGCATCTCATGGTCATTTGGGTTCTTATCTGGTCACCTCATGGTCATCTGGGTCTCCTCATGGTCATCTGGGTCACCTCCTGGTCATTTGGGTCCTCATCTGGTCATCTCATGGTCATGGGGTCACCTCCTGGTCATTTGGGTTCTTACCTGGTCACCTTGTGGTCATCTGGGTCTTCTCATGGTCACCTGGTCACCTCCTGGTCATCTGTGTCACCTCGTGGTCATCTGGTCATTTGGGTCCTCACCTGGTCACCTCTTGGTCACCTGGTCACCTCCTGGTCATCTGGGCACTTTGTGGGCATCTCATGGTCATTTGGGTTCTTATCTGGTCACCTCATGGTCATCTGGGTCTCCTCATGGTCATCTGGGTCACCTCCTGGTCATTTGGGTCCTCATCTGGTCACCTCCTGGTCATCTGAGTCTTCTTATGGTCATCTGAGTCCTTTCCTGGTCACTTCATGGTCATCTGGGTCATCTCGTGGTCATCTGGGTCACCTTCTGGTCATCTGAGTCATTTTCCAGTCATCTGGGTCCTTTCGTGGTCACCTCATGGTCATCTGGGCACCTCATGGTCACTTGGGTCTCCTCATGGTCATCTGGGTCCTTTCCTGGTCATCTTGTGGTCATTTGGGCACCTCTTGGTCTTCTGGGTCACCTCATGGTCATCTGGGTCTCCTCATGGTCATCTGGGTCACCTCCTGGTCATTTGGGTCCTCATCTGGTCACCTCATGGCCATCTGGGGCACCTCGTGGTCACCTGGTCATTTGGGTCCTCACCTGGTCATCTCATGGTCATCGAGTCACCTCCTGGTCATCTGGGCACCTTGTGGGCATCTCGTGGTCATTTGGGTTCTTACCTGGTCACCTCCTGGTCATCTGGGTCAGCTCATGGTCATCTGGATCCTTTCTTGGTCATCTTGTGGTCATTTGGGTCCTCAGCTGGTCGCCTTGTGGTCATCTGGGCACCTCTTGGTCTTCTGGGTCATCTCATGGTCATCTGGGGCACCTCGTGGTCATCTCATGGTCGTTTGGGTTCTCACCTGGTCATCTCATGGCCATCTGGTCACCTTGTGGTCATCTCGTGGCCGTTTGGGTTCTCACCTGGTCACCTCATGGTCATCTGGGTCACCTCATGGTCATCTGGTCATTTGAGTCCTCACCTGGTCGCCTTGTGGTCATCTGGGTCCTTTCCTGGTCATCTCATGGTCATCTGGGCACCTCATGGTCATCTGGGCACCTTGTGGTCATCTCATGGTCATCTGGCCACCTCATGGTCATCTGGCCACCTTGTGGTCATCTTGTGGTCGTTTGGGTTCTCACCTGGTCACCTCGTGGTCATCTGGGTCACCTCGTGGTCATCTGGTCATTTGAGTCCTTACCTGGTCACCTTGTGGTCATTTGGGTCCTTTCCTGGTCATCTTGTGGTCATCTGGGCACCTTATGGTCACCTGGTTCTTCTCGTGGTCATCTGGTCACCTCCTGGTCATCTGGGTCCTCATCTGGTCACCTTGTGGTCATCTGGGCACCTCGTGGGCATCTCGTGGTCATTTGGGTTCTTACCTGGTCACCTCATGGTCATCTGGGTCTCCTCGTGGTCATCTGGCCACCTCATGGTCATTTGGCCACCTTGTGGTCATCTTGTGGTCGTTTGGGTTCTCACCTGGTCATCTCATGGCCATCTGGGGCACCTCCTGGTCATCTGGGTCAGCTCATGGTCATCTGGTCATTTGGGTCCTCACCTGGTCACCTCTTGGTCACCTGGTCACCTCATGGTCATCTGGTCACCTCCTGGTCATCTGGGCACTTCGTGGGCACCTTGTGGTCATTTGGGTTCTTATCTGGTCGCCTCGTGGTCATCTGGGCACCTCATGGTCATCTGGGCACCTCATGGTCATCTGGGTCACCTCCTGGTCATCTGGGTCAGCTCATGGTCATCTGGGTCCTTTCTTGGTCACTCTATGGTCATCTGGGTCTTGTGATGGTTGCCTGGATCACCTTGTGGTCATCTGGGTCCTTTCCTGGTCACTCTATGGTCATCTGGGTCTTGTGATGGTCACCTGGACCAACTTGTGGTCATCTGGGTCCTTTCCTGGTCACTCCATGGTCACCTGGGTCATCTCCTGGTCATCTGGGTCCTTTCCTGGTCACCTGGGTCACCTCCTGGTCTCCGGGTCACCCTCTGGTCATCTGGGTCATCTCCTGGTCATCTGGGTCACCTTGTGGTCATCTGGGTCCTTTCCTGGTCATCTGGGCCTTGTCATGGTCATCTGGCTCAGCTTGTGGTCACCTGGATCACCTTGTGATCACCTGGGACATCTTGTGGTCATCTGGGTCATCTCCTGGTCACTCTCTGGTCATCTGGGTCATCTCCTGGTCATCTGGGTCCTTTCCTGGTCACTCTCTGGTCATCTGGGTCATCTCCTGGTCATCTGGGTCACCTCCTGGTCTCCGGGTCCTTTCCTGGTCACTCTCTGGTCACCTGGGTCATCTCCTGGTCATCTGGGTCACCTCCTGGTCACCTCATGGTCATCTGGTCACCTTGTGGTCATCTGGGTCCTTTCGTGGTCATCTGGGTCATCTCCTGGTCACCTGGACCACCTTGTGGTCATCTGGGTCCTTTCCTGGTCACTCTCTGGTCACCTGGGTCATCTCCTGGTCTCTGGGTCACCTTGTGGTCATCTGGATCACCTTGGGGTCATCTGGGTCCTTTCCTGGTCATCTGGGCCACCTCCTGGTCACCTGGACCACCTTGTGGTCATCTGGGTCCTTTCCTGGTCACCTGGACCACCTTGTGGTCATCCAGCTCCTTTCCCGGTCACTCCGCGCCCC
>NW_021937524.1:0-8075 GCF_001715985.3 Manacus vitellinus
TATTTCAGGCTGTCTTGCACATCCACATGGGCTCTTCTCTTGACAGTCGAATAAGTTTGGAGTACTTTGGTACAACTTGCAGTTAATTCCACCTGTATTGATGATGTAGTTTCTTTTATATTCTTGAGGATAGCAGATGAACATTTAGCCTCTGAACTTCTCTAAATGTGTCTCAGAACAGGATTCTGGCCTTGCAGAGTTGAAATGGATACAGCCATTAATTTGCTGATTGAATCATTGATTGAACTAGGCACTGAGTATGTTGCCAAAACTGAGCGAACTGCAGGATGATAAGACTGTGAAAGTGTTAGAATAATTGTCTGTAGCTACTTAGCAGTTGGGTTTTTTTTAGCTTTTTAATTACGACAAAAAAAGTCAAAATCAAAACAATAGTTCAAATTGCTGAAGCATTGGACTTTAAATCTAGGTTTTCAATTTATGTACAAAATATGAGTATGCATGTGTACCTGTATCTAGCAAGTTCTTTGACTTCCTCCTTAAACGTTGCTTCTTACAATGCAATCTTTTTTTCACAATTCTGCTATATATGGCTTGCTTGGCTGAGTGCTCTCCCAGTTATTATATTTATGTCCTACTTAATAGGCCTGTGTACTTTCCATGTGATTCTGGCAAGTGGTTTTGACAGTGTGCCTTTATAAACATGCCTTTAAATTAGAAACTCCCTTTCCAGCAGCCTATTTCCTAAAACTCATGTGCTTTACCCATCAAAGCCATATAACTAAGGTGGACACCAACAGATCCCACAGTAGCTTACACATACTACTTACTGGTGTTATAGCAGCTGGGCATAATGTATGTTTACAATTCACTGGTTTTTGGGCAAGTGTTGACTGAAACATGTAACAGAAAACATAAAAAGGGTTAAAAATTAATAGCTTTCTTACTTTAAATAGTAAGGAATATACAGAGCTGAGGGCCAAAATGAACATCTGCTAGCGCGTTACCTCTCTCAGTGCTCTGCAAAGTCCTTCAACTGCAGATCAGAGACTGGCTATGTAATAGTCTCCCTCTTCTTTCCTTCTTCTTTGAAATGGCATTGTCACCAGGGCATGACATTTCCACTGCCATGCAGCCATTTTAGGCTCTCACTTCGTCTGTCTGTTCCTCCTAATTGGCATGAATGATATTTTATTACCTTCCATCTCCTGTGCTGTTGTGAACTATTCCTCAATCAGCCTTAGAAGTTAATCCAAGTCAACTGTGTTGTGATCTGTTACGTAATTACTTATTGAGATAGTGATGCTCAAAAAGTGGATCCACTCTGTGTGGTGATCTTCTCTTTATACAGGATTGTCCCAACAGATGACTTTCAGTATCTCTTACACCTCTGCCAGAAGCAGAAGTTTCCCATGTCGCCTCTGCTAAAATTTATGAAAGCAAAAGCCAATAGAAGAGTCAGAAAATCTGCCCATTAAATCCAGTTCATGATCTGAGTTTTACCTTAACACTGCCTTAGTTCAGTGACATTTTCTTGTCATTGTTCATTTCAGAAAAAAAAAGACTCAGAAAGACAATTTATTGCCTAGAACAAGTGATGTCATTGGCAAGAATAGAAGACATTTCCTATTTGGTCTTTGGAGCATGCATTACAGGTCATTGCTTTAACTCTGATAAAGTATCAAAGGGAGGAAAAATTCTGAAACAGTGAATAAAAAACTGTATAAGGTTATGGAGACTTGATGTAGCAAATGGTAGGGCAGGGCTGCTGTCAATAGCTGGTCATACTGCCAGCCTAGTGACCAGCAGACGAGCAGGATGGGTGTGCAGGTCCCAGCTCAGGCCAGGAGGGGCAGGCAGTAAGCCAGGAGCAGCCTGGGATGCCACTGGCCCCCACTCACCCACAGCATAGTTCAGCTTCTGTGGGGCTCCTGGGAAGGGGCCTGAAGGCAGAGGTCCCAGGAGAGGTGGCCAGAAAAAATAAGGCCTGATAGCGCACTCAGGGGCCTGATGAGGGTATGGATTAATGACAGAAATTGTGAGAGGGTTTTAAGTGGCCCTGGTACAAAACGAGATGCTAGCTTCCTATCTCACATGAGAGAACTTGTATTAGCTCTGCAAGGGCAAATTTCCATGGGCTGTGCTCAGGCTACAGCCAGCTATCTGACACAGTAGAGCTGTTTTCTTCTGACTTTGGTGGAAATGCAGAATCCAAGATATGGGAAAGCAAAAGGACAGGATTTAATTTCAAAAATTAATAGGCCTCACTAATCCTACCCTAAGCCTTTCATCCTTTAAGAGGAAAAAAACAAACAACATCTTACCTTGAATTAGTTAATTAAGGGCAATATGGTTTTCAGTGGTCAGATCAAGTGAAGGACCAAGCATTTTTGGTGAGCAAAGTTGACGCATATAAAGAGTGTTTCCATAGCTCCAGTTATTTGAAGCCTGTGAAACATGACCTCTGCAAAATGTAAGGCACAGAAAGTCTTAAGTTTTGTCCCGTGATAGGTTGTTTCCCTTACTTTTAGAAGGCTGAATGGTAAATAGTAAAAATGTTTGCTTTCAGCTTATAAATGTGGGTTTTACAGTTTTAAAAAAAGCTGGGAATGTCCCAATACACATATAGAATTTTGATTAGGCACATGATGCATAATTTATTAGCAATTAAAAACTACTGGATGGTCCATTTATCACCCGTAATGTCTTAGAACAGAGCCTTGGAAGGCAGTACATTAAAAGAAATATGGCTGTGCACAGACATACCTCTTCTTACATTAGTTAGCCTCTCACAGGTTTATTAAATAAAAGCAGCTGCTTGGAAAGTTGAATCTTTTACAGAACATCACCTTACACAAACATTTTCATGAAAGTTATTTCATGCCTTTAAGAGATTTTGTATAGTCATCACTTTATATTCTTGCCTTCAGTCAATCTATGAGGTTAAATTATATTAAATAAATTAAAAAATATTATCTCTCAGACTTATCCAGTATTGTGAACTACTTAATAATACCACTTGTACCTATATCCAGAAAAATAATAGTATCTTATAGTATATAGTGCCATGGAAGTTGCTAATAAATATGGGATTCTTCTCTGTATGGATACACCCACACACCACTTTGAAATTCATTCTACCTAGAGGAGTAATTTATAAGATATTTGTTAGATCTTTTCAAAATATGACTTTCCATAAAACTACATTTAGCTGCAAAGTGTTATTTAGAGATTTTATGCCAGACTGTTTCTGTTTTACTTATGTCCAAGGTAAGAAATCTTTTTTAAAATCTTGGTTACAAGGAAAGTTTTATACAGAAAAAGTACTGTTTCACTATCCATATGGTTTATTCTATAAATGTGAAAAGGTGCTGTCTTTTTTTGTCTTGATTTTGTTTCCCAAGGAGGTGTTTTATGCTCTGTCAGTTTTTCTGTCCCTGCATAACATTTGAAATATTGATCAATTTCAATATAATTCCATAAGATAGGAATCTTGACAATGTTGATTTGCTCTGAGCCGTGAAAATCTGTATTTGACTCAAGTAGAAAAATTCAGGTTACTGCCTTCATGAGGGACTTGGATTTTTCTCTTTGGGAAATGAGTGCTCTCCCAGCCTTCAACAAGTTACAGACTCTAGTCCTGTAAGAAGTGAGAGAGATGTGGAGTGAAATGGAGAAGGCATGCTGCTGAGGACTTGGGGATCTAGGACATATGTCATTAGGATGTCAAGTTTTTTCAGTCCTACTTTTTGAAGATAAACTGATTTAAATATAATATACTGGATATCTCTGTGTAGTAATCACTGAGCAGATATTAAAGCTACTCCTTCACAGGACTCGTAGAGGTGAGCTGTGACTGCCAGCATGAGTCATGTCTCTGTATTTTGTTTGTTGCATGTGGCATTGTTGAAAACATTTGCTGCATAGAAAAATTCAATAACTTGAACGCATATCATTGCATTCATTTAAAAAAAGTAATACTGGAGTTGCAAAATTTCTTGACAAAACTGAAGAGAAAGAGAATTGCCAGAGAAAACCAATTTCTTGCATTGCTTGTGTGCTGTTACTTTTTAATAATGGAAAATCAAGCTATTAGCATCCTATGCCACATGTAAACATATCATTGTGTTCAAATAGAGTCATACAATAGGTGTTGTATGCCCAGGGTCTACAAAAGGAAATCCTGTTTTATTTACTTTGTTGATTAGAAGACTGACAGACAGTTTAACCAGTTGTAGTGGAAAGAAAAATATACAAAGTAATATTACAGATGTTGTCAGACAAGTAAATGTTGTTGGTTTATAAATTCTGGTATTGCAAATCTTGATTGTGTATATACCTTTAAAAATTGTGCTGGTTTCCAGAAACCTTCCATCTGGGGACCATTTTCTGAGTCATAATATTGTCTTTTGGATTTTAGAATATCTGCCTGTAATCCTTTAGCTACAAAATAAACATACTGTAGCCTTTTCAGACTCCCCACAAAATCTTTCTGGTGGGCTGAGTCACAATTTCATTGAAAAATCTTACATTTAGAGACTCGTGACTCCTAATGTCCAGTACAAGCACCTATCTAGATAACCAGCTGAGATGCTTTTTAGATGCATGTCAGGGGATCTCAGAAACTTTTGTGCAAAAATCAGTAGGACAAGAAGAGTAGATGAGTTTGTTTTGTTTTGTGCAGCTGTCTTAAATCCATGGAATTTAGACTGTACCATAACCCTTAGCACATGCATTGTTGACTTAGTTGATCCTAAGGAACCAGTAAAGATCTTGGGATAAAAACTTTTGATGTTTTCTTGGTGCATGGCTCACAGTGCAAATCCTGGCAGCTAAACCAGACTCAGGTGTATGGGTGCTTTTTTGACCCCACATGGCCTTCTGCTCTGTCTAATCAGCTCTGAGATGTCTCTGATGCAGCTCACTAGGCAGAAAGCAAATTTCATGCAGAGAAGTTCAGAGAGCTGCAGGGATCATGCTGGATGCATGCAGCAGGTCTGGCACACTAAGGGAAAGACTTGAACAGACAGTGAATATGCAGAAGAGCCATTCTACTTATTAATAAATCTATTAAATCTGGTTACTCACTAGGGAAGGGGAACTTTAGTAAAATTATCCTGCTTTTCAGTTTTTAAAATTAATTCCTCCTTACAGATTTTCTGACCTGTGGCCTGGTCACACAACAGTGCTGAACCAATGCCAATTCCAGTGACAGTGGTGGGAGATGTTCACAGAAACCTTTTCTGTCCCTCAAATTCTGTACCTCTTGTACCTGGGTTTAGTAGAATGAAACAGATGAGAGTTAAGTTCTGTATTCATGCTCCAGAAGGATCTCTGCCTGTAAATCACAGCACTGCATGCCTTAAGCTCAGGTAGGGCTCTGTGAAAGATGAGAATGGGTGAGCACAAAATGTAGGCAGCTGAATCACGAGAGGGGGGGCGCTTTCTCAAAATAGACATATAGATAATTTTATTTTAAAAATTGTGTTCTAATTTATTTTCCTCTTTGTTCCTTCAATTTCATCTGTGGAAGCTAAGGATAAGGTAGTAGTCACATAAAATAAGAAAGTCAATAGAAAGGGGCATAAAGTTCTAAAACTTTAGTCCAGTTCAAATCTGGATCTGAAGTTTTCAGCTAGTTCCCTTCATGTGATAAGCTGACTTACCATAAGATCAAATCCCTTTTCCCCAGATTTAGTAGCAGGATGTGGAAGATTAAATCATTTGATTTGGAGCATGAGACAAAGCAGTTTTGATAGCTATTCAGTGCCCCACAGTCAGATATTGAGTTGAGTTATGATATCAGTATGAGAAAATGCACTGTCTGCTCTGATGTATTCCATTTTTCTGGTATACTTCTAGCTGGTTTTGCTCATAGAACTATTCCTCTGCAATAAGGTGGATTGAATGTGGTTTTTGGAGGATGTGGAGTTGTGCCAAATAGGATTTTATACTCTGCTGTGTACTCTGCTAGTGGAATTCTCCATTGCTGGATAGTGATAAGAGATGAACCTTGTGCGCTAATTTTGTTGGCTAAAGTGAATGCATGTAACTAAATGGTCCCTAGAATCTACAACTCAAAATATCTCTCCTAATAGAAGGTTTGTTGTAAATGAATTTGAACTTTTACAGATCAGGTCTATTAGATCATCTTGGAAACCTCTGTGCTGCTTGGTTCCCTCTAACTGAGCTCTAAGTACCAAGTGACAGAAGTATTTTGCAGTAAACAAAGATTATGCAACTACAAGAAATCACAGAGTTCCAGAGCATGGAATCAAGTTCGGAAGTGCAATTTCCTTTCTAAACAGCAGCTGTTCTGGGAGCTTACAGTATGCCATGCTGTCCTGGAGGAAACAGGACAATTCTCACAAGCCTGAGAGTTAAACAGGCAGCATATGAAATCTCAGGGCTCATTTATAAGCGGGTTAAGCAAAAGTTCTAGTTCGCTTTTGTATCAAATCCATCCATCCATGGCTGGGCTTCGTGAACGAAGATTTGAGAAGGACTCTACCCACATTTGCTACAGGTGCACTGGTGGCTAAAGAGGCCAATATGAGATAGACACGTCCGGTTGCAAAAGGCACAGCAGAAAGACTCCTTAGGTGGTATCGGCAAGACATGATTCTTTCTGCGTTGTCTTTTCTCCTCAAGAGTGACCCTGTGTGCATTCTCAAAGAAAGCAGCAGCATTATAGATGGTGTGTCTCTAGACCTCCCAATTGGAGGCCAGAGTAGACCAGTTATGTTGATCAATATGGCCAAGGCTGAGATGTTGTTTCAGGGAGTCCTTGCATCTTCTCTTTGGGGCTCCTCTCTTGCAGCAGCCAGTGGCAAGTTCACCATAAAGCAAGATCTTAGGGAGGCGGTGGTCCTTCATCCTTGAGACGTACCCTGCCCATCGCAGCTGTGTTCTCAGCAACACGGCCTCAAATACTTGTAACTGCTGCCTGCTCTGGAACAGACATATTAGTCACATAATCTGACCAATGGATGTTTAGGATTGTACGGAGACAGCGTTGATGGAAGCATTCTAAGAGTCGCAGGTGGTGGCAACCGATGACCCATGATTTGGATCCATGTAAAAGAACAGAGAGCACAGTGGCTCTGTAAACACTGATCTTTGTACTTCAGGTATTTATTTCGCCAAACTCTTTTATGGAGTTTTCTGAAAGCACTATATGCCTTTGCTAACCTGTTGTCTATCTCTCCGTCAATCTTACCATCCGAGGAGATGAGGTTACCTAGGTAATTAAACTGCTGGACTGATTTGAGCTCTGATTGGCCAATGGTGATATGGGGATGAAGGAAGACTTCCTGAGGTGCAGGTTGATAGAGAACTTCAGTCTTCTTTAAGCTGACTTCCAGCCCAAAAAGCTCAGCAGACTCTGCAAGGTAGGATGTTAAACACTGCAGAGCTGCTTCTGTGTGGGCCACAAGGGCATCATTGTCGGCATAAAGCAGCTTCCGGACAAGATGGTTTATGGTCTTAGTGTGGGCCTTCAGTCACCTGAGGTTGAATAGGCTTCCATCGGTACGATATCGAATCTAGATACTGTCTTCTTCATCAAGGTCTGCCGTGGCCCTTTGGAGCATCATGCTGAAAAAGATTGTGAATAGAGTTGGTGCAAGAATGCAGCCTTGTTTTACACCATTGGTAATTAGAAAGGGCTCAGAAAGTGCATCGCCGTATCAGACTTGGCCGCGCTGATCCTCATGATGTAAGATAATCATTTTAAGGAACTTGGGGGGACATCCTAAACATTCCAAAATCTGCCATAGACCTTTTCTGCTCACAGCATTGAAAGCCTTGGTGAGATCAACAAAGGTTACATAGAGACCTTCGTTCTGTTCCCTACACTTCTCTTGCAGTTGTCTGAGAACAAATACCATGTCTGTGGTACTCCTGTTGGCTCTGAAACCACATTGGCTTTCAGGTAGAATTCCTTCTGCTATAGCGGGTATTAGTCTGTTCAAGAGTATTCTTGCCAGGATTTTGCCAGCAATGGAGAGCAGGGTAATACCTCGGTAATTTGAACAGTCTGATTTATCTCCTTTCTTCTTATACAAAGTGATGATGACTGCATCATGAAGGTCTGATGGTAGTTCACCTAGTTCCCA
>NW_021937525.1:0-1560 GCF_001715985.3 Manacus vitellinus
CCCAGCCTGCTTGGCTTCTGTTCCTCCCCCCTGCTTTAACAGGCTGTGCTCACACGGGGCTGTGGGAAGCTCTGTGTCCCCGGGGAATGCCACACTCCCGGCCTGCAGGAGCAGGGGTGGTGGGAGGCAGCAGAGTGGACCATGGTGGGCAGCCCAGGAAAGGAGCAGAGAACCGTCCTTGCAGCTCAGATTTAAGCACCTTCTTCCCCTCCAGAATTCGGGGGGGAAGGGCTTACCCACCCTCTCCGGTGGAGAAGATCCTGCACCGAGCTCCAGTGCACTCTTGCCTTATAAAATCCCAGGTTTCTAGGATGCTGTTCCTTAGTGCCAGTACCTCCCCCATCAAATACAGGCAAGGACTGGAAAAATCCATGCCCATCCAGTCTTCAGACATGCTGAATTTCCTATCAATGCTCACAGGAGACTGGAGTGAAGCCTCCCTGGGGCTGCAGGGACTGCACCCCCAGCCCAGCCCCTGCTCAGGTTTGCTTTCAGCTCTGCACCTCCCTTCTCTCCCCTAACACACCTACTCCAGAGAGCTCCAGTTATTGGATCCACACTGATCCCTTGGCTCTGATCTCACCACACTTCGGGTTGTACTGAAAAATATTCCGGTACTTGCTTCCCATCAGTTGTTTTTTTCCACTCTTGCCCAGGAAGGGGCACCCGAGCGAGCTGCAGCCTGAGCCACACCAACCAGGGCTCGGCTTATCCAAATCCGGAAGCGGTGCCGATGCCTTTAAAATGGAGGCTACTTAGAGGAATTAGTGGGATTGAGTGCAGTTATCTTAACCTCAGGCGTCAGGCTCCGCTGATCCTCGCGGGCACCGGCCAAGTGGAACCATCCTTCAATCCAAGCAGTTTTACCAGCTTTTATTAGAAACACCAGCACATTTCAAGTTTCCTCTTTTTGATCACAAATATAGTATTTTTCCTCTTTTTAAGTACACAGCATGAGACACAGCATCAGGGCTTTCCATCTTTTTTTTTTTTTTCCTGTTTACTTTTTTTTTTTTACAGCAATTTCTTTTGGACAAGCTTTGGGTTAGTGTTCACTGACCTCACCCCAGCCCCAAATTTTGACATCTTGAATTGCTGAAGACAATTGCGTGGGCAGATGAATCCGATGGTGGTGAAAAAGGTACAATAGTTAAAAGTTTGCAAGAAAAGTTGAAGCAGAGACCCTCTCCAGTTAAAAAGGCGCCGCCGGGCGCTGTTTTCACAGTACGGGGATAAAAGTTGAGATAAATACTTGCTCTTCTCCCCCCCATCCTCCCCCGACAGCGCTCCAAGAAAAACATTAAGGCTGGAGGAAGCACTAACTGGATGTGAAAAGCCACGTGTGCCTGGTGCTCCCGCTGCCGGGCGGGATTCCCTGCTGGAATCGCTGCAAATCCCATGCCAGGCGCATGGAATGGAGGAGCCTCGAGGTCTGAGGGATGGCGGTTACTCGACGTGGTCTGAGCTCACACCTACGCTGGGAAAGCTTCCCTGGACATTTTAACTCCAAGAGAGCAATTCATTGAGGGGAGGAGGGGTGACTATCCCAGGGACATGAGG
>NW_021937526.1:0-2061 GCF_001715985.3 Manacus vitellinus
TGGGGGGACATTGGAGGCATCTGGGGGGACTTTGGGGGTCCCAGGAGTCTGGGGGGACACTGAGGGAGGGGTCAGGGGGATCCCAGGATTTGGGGAAGGGGGAGAATCCCAGAATTTGGGGAGGGAACACCCCAGGATTTGGGGTGGGGGAGATCCAAGGATTTGGGGAGAGCAGAGGGGGGATCCCAGGATTTGGGGTGGGGGAGATCCAAGGATTTGGGGGTGGAGGGATCCCAGGATTTGGGGGGTGCAGGAACCCCAGGATTTGGGGAGAGCAGAGAGGGGATATCCCAGGATTTGGGGTGGAGGGATCCCAGGATTTGGGAAGAGGAAAGGGGAGATCCCTGGATTTGGGATCTCCCAGGATTTGGGAAGAGCAGGGGGGGAGATCCCAGGATTTGGGAAGAGCAAGGGGGGGAGATCCCAGGATTTGGGATCTCCTAGGCTTTGGGATATCCTGGGATTTGGGGGTGGAGGGAGCCCAGGATTTGGGAAGAGCAAGGGGGGGAGATCCCAGGATTTGGGATATTCCAGGCTTTGAGATATTCCAGGATTTGGGGAGAGCAGAGAGGGGAGATCCAAGGATTTGAGATATCCCAGGATTTGGGGGGATCTCCCTGGATTTGGGCTCTCCCAGGATTTGGGGGGATCTCCCTTGCTTTGGGCTCTCCCAGGCTTTGGGATATCCCAGGCTTTGGGATCTCCAGGATTTGGGATCTCCCAGAATTTAGGGGGATCTCCCAGGATTTGGAGGAATCTCCCAGGATTTGGGCTCTCCAGGATTTAGGGGGATCTCCCAGGCTTTGGGGGAATATTCCAGGATTTGGGAAGGGCAGGGGGGGGATCTCCCAGGCTTTGGGATATCCCAGGCTTTGGGATCTCCCAGGATTTGAGATCTCCCTGGATTTGGGATCTCCCAGGATTTGGGGGGATATCCCAGGCTTTGGGATCTCCCTGGATTTGGGGGGATCTCCCAGGCTTTGGGATCTCCCAGGATTTGGGGGATATCCCAGGATTTAGGGGTGGAGGGATCCCAGGATTTGGGAAGAGCAGGGGGGGGATATCCCTGGATTTGGGATCTCCCTGGATTTGGGATCTCCCAGGATTTGGGGGGATATCCCAGGATTTGGGATATTCTGGGGGGGGATATCCCAGGATTTAGGGGTGGAGAGATCCCAGGATTTGGGAAGAGCACAGGGGGGATCTCCCTGGATTTGGGCTCTCCCAGGCTTTGGGATCTCCCAGGATTTAGGGGGATATCCCAGGCTTTGGGGGAATATTCCAGGATTTGGGAAGGGCAGGGGGGGGATCTCCCAGGCTTTGGGATATCCCAGGCTTTGGGATCTCCCAGGCTTTGGGATCTCCCTGGGTTTGGGATCTCCCAGGATTTGGGGGGATATCCCAGGCTTTGGGATCTCCCTGGATTTGGGGGGATCTCCCAGGCTTTGGGATCTCCCAGGATTTGGGGGATATCCCAGGATTTAGGGGTGGAGGGATCCCAGGATTTGGGAAGAGCAGGGGGGGGATATCCCTGGATTTGGGGGGATATCCCAGGATTTGGGATCTCCCTGGATTTGGGATCTCCCAGGCTTTGGGATCTCCCAGGATTTGGGATCTCCCAGGCTTTGGGATCTCCAGGATTTGGGATCTCCCAGAATTTAGGGGGATCTCCCAGGATTTGGAGGAATCTCCCAGGATTTGGGCTCTCCAGGATTTGGGGGGATATCCCAGGCTTTGGGGGAATATTCCAGGATTTGGGAAGGGCAGGGGGGGATCTCCCAGGCTTTGGGATATCCCAGGCTTTGGGATCTCCAGGATTTGGGCTCTCCCAGGATTTGGGGGGATCTCCCAGGCTTTGGGATCTCCAGGCTTTGGGATCTCCAGGATTTGGGATCTCCCTAGATTTGGGATCTCCCAGGATTTGGGGAGATATTCCAGGATTTGGGGGGATCTCCCAGGCTTTTGGGAAGGGGGGCTGTCACCCACCGGCTGTCCCGGGAATTCCTGGCGCTTCGGGCTCCGGGACTGAGGAAATTCGGGATGGGGGAGGTGGGAAAAGCC
>NW_021937527.1:0-1933 GCF_001715985.3 Manacus vitellinus
TCCCATCCCAACCCGGGTGTAACCGGAGCTCGATTAACGATCCCACGAGTTTTAACCCAAACCCGGTGGTTTTGCCCCAAAATTCCTCCAATCCGCTGGAGAGGCCGGTGTTTGTCTGTCCCGGGGTCCGTGGGAATCATTGATCCACACACAGATCCACTGGGATAGGGGGGTGTTTGGGCCTGGGATGAGTTAGGAGGGGGGTTATCAGTGGGTTTATCAATAGGGGGTTTATCAATGAGTTTATCAATAGCTTGTTCAGCAATGAGTTTATCAATAGCTTGTTTATCAGTGGGGTTATCCACAGGTGGTTTATCAATGGGTTTATCAGTAGCTTGTTTATCAATGGGTTTATCAATAGCTTCTTTACCAATGAGTTTATCAATAGCTTGTTTATCAATGGGTTTATCCCTAGGGAGTTTATCAATGGGTTTATCCATAGGGGGTTTATCAATGAGTTTATCAGCAGCTTGTTTACCAATGGTTTTATCCACAGGTGGTTTATCAATGGGTTTATCAATAACTTCTTTACCAATGGGTTTATCTATAAGTGGTTTATCAATGGGTTTATCAGTAGCTTGTTCATCAATGGGTTTATCAATAGCTTCTTTACCAATGGGTTTATCTATAAGCGGCTTATCAAAGGATTTATCCCCAGGTGGTTTATCAATGGGTTTATCAATAACTTGTCTATCAATGGGATGTTGGTGAATGGGGTTTTTATGAATGGGATGTTTGTAAATTGCTGGTGAGTGGGTTTATCAATGGGTTTATTGATGGGTTTATCAATGGATTTATCGATGGGCCTATCAATGGGTTTATTGATGGGTTTATCAATAGATTTATAGATGGGTCTATCAATGGGGTTATCAATGGGTTTATCAGTGGGTTAATTAATGGGTTTATCAATGAATTTGCTAAGCCTATCAATGGATTTATTGATAGGTTTATCAATCGGTTAATTAATGGGTTTATCAATGGATTTATTAAGCCTATCAATGGGTTTATTGATGGGCCTATCAATGGATTTATTGATGGATTTATAAATGGGTTTATCAATGGATTTATTAATGGGCCTATCAGTGGGTTTATTGATGGGTTTATCAATCGGTTAATTAATAGGTTTATCAATGGATTTATTAAGCCTATCAATGGGTTTATTGATGGGTTTATCAATAGACTTATTGATGGGTCTGTCGATGGATTTATCGATGGGTCTATCAATGGGTTTATCAATGGATTTACTGATGGGTCTATCAATGGATCTATCATTGCATTTATCAATGGATTCATCGATGAGTCTATCAATGCTTTTGTCAATGGATTTATTGATGGGTTTATCAATGGGTTTACTGATGGGTTTATCGATGGGTTTATTGATGGATCTATTAATGGGTTTATCAATGGATTTATTGATGGGTCTATTAATGGGCTAATTGATGGGTTTATCAGTGGATCTTTTGGTATTGATGGGTTTATCGATGGGTTTATCAATGGATTTTTTGATACCAATGGGTTTATCAATGGATTTATCGATGGATTTATTGGTGACTTTATCAATGAGTTTATTAATGGGTCTATCAATGGGTTTATTAATGGGGCTGTCGATGGCTCTATCAATGGGTCTATCAATGGTTTATCAATGGATTTATTGATAGACCTATCAGTGGGTTTATCAATGGATTTATTGATGGGTTTATCAATGGATTTTTTTGATATTAATGCATTTACTGATGGGTTTATCAATGGGTTTATTGATGAGTTTATCAATGGATTTATCAATGTGTCTATCAATGCGTTTACTGATGGGTCTGTCAATAGGTCTATCAATGGATTTACTGATGGGTTTATCAATGGATTTATCAATGGGTCTATCAATGGGTCTATCAATGGATTTATCGATAGGTCTATCAATGATTTTATCGATGGGTTT
>NW_021937528.1:0-4056 GCF_001715985.3 Manacus vitellinus
CATCTTGCTATTTCTGAGGGTTTTTTTGCCTGAATCTGTGTGGTTTGGTTTTTCTGGGCTGAATCTTGGTGTTTGGGAGGTTTTTATGGACACAGGATGCCCAGTGAGTTCTAGAGATGGACTTGGGCAGGAGGAACCCCCAAGCCAACGCGCTCAGCCCTTGTTTTCCCCCCATCAGGATTTGTCCTTCCCAAAGCTTGGTCGGATGGAGGAGGAGGCTGCGAGGAAGAGGAAGATGCCTTGGGCCCCCCAGGCAGGTGAGGAGGAAGTCAGTGTCCCTTTGGGCGGGTGTTGTGCTGGCTCTGTCAGCCCAGCATGGCCCCGGCTGCAGGACAACCCCGCTGGCGCCGCCGTCCTGCCGGGGCCGGAGTTGGGGGGATGTCCTTGGCCTTCCCTGTGGGCCGGAGGCAAATCCCCTGCCTGTCCTTCTTGCTTCCTGCCCCAGGCCCCGAGCTGAGGACGGAGAGCCCGGAGGACAAATCCCCCCGGCAGAGCCTGGTGGGAGAGGCCGTTTTGAAGGGCTCCCCGGCGCAGGAAGGCAGCGGGGAGGAAAAGGGCCGGAGATCCCCCCGCAGGAGGGGCTCCAAAGCCAGCCCAGGGTGCTCTGAGGAGGAAAGAGCCAGCCTGTGCTGGGAAGGCGGCCAGAGCTTGAGGGGGAGCTCTGAGCTGGTGGTCCCTGAGCAGCCTCCCAACTGTGACAAGCCCTTCAGGTGCTTGGAATGTGGGAAGAGGTTCAGGAAGAGCACAGACCTGCTCAGACACCAGCACATCCACACTGGGGAACGGCCCTACACGTGTGGGGAGTGTCTCAAGAGCTTCAACAGGAACTCCCACCTGATCCAACACCAGCGAATCCACACTGGGGAACGGCCGTACAATTGTGGGGAATGTGGGAAGAGCTTCAGGAGCAGCTCCAACCTCCGCACCCACCAGCTCATCCCCACTTGGGAACGGCCCTACAAGTGCTTGGAATGTGGGAAGAGGTTTCAGACCAGCTCAGCTCTCCTCCTGCACGAGCGGACGCACACGGATGAGAGGCCCTTCCGCTGCACCGACTGCGGGAAGGGCTTCAAACTGAACTCCCACCTCGTCACCCACCGGCTCATCCACACCGGGGAGAAGCCCTACAAGTGTGGGGAGTGTGGGAAGAGCTTCACCCGAAACTCTACCTTGACCAAACACCAACAGACCCACTGGTAAGGGAAGCCCCACCAGTGCCCCGACTGCGGGAAGAACTTCGGCCGTAGAATTGACAGGCAAAACAAGGTTTCAAAAGGTCTTCAGGATTTTGAGTATCTTCACTCCAACATCAATTTATTCTTTTGAATATGTGTAAGTTTAACCTCATTTTAGTCTGAAAGCCAAATTCACCACTACCCCATTCCCTGATAACCGTGGGCTGGTTCTGACAAGTGAGGCAGAAATTACCCACTGCCCAGCAAAAACCAGTGGGGCCAGCCAGTGGTCTCTGCCCTGGCAGCCCAGTTTCCCCAGTCTCATCTCAAAATGACCAGTTACACTGAAGCAAAGAGCACTGGAACCAGTGCAACAAGCCCCAGTCTGACTTTCACACCTGCCCACGTGTCCTGTTTTCTGCTGCTCTACAGACTTCCTTGTTTAAAATACAATGGAAAAATAAACAGTTTTTGGGGTTGTTTTGGTTTTGGGTTCGGGTGTTTTTTTCCCCCCCACTATTCTCATTAACCTCATTTCAAATCTATTTCGGTGTTTGAAGATGAATTAAAATTTTGAATGATTTTTAATGCAAATTTTAACGGGGGTACTTTTGAATTAGATGATCAATGGAGCATAGAGGCATGAGAATGGAATCATATCAGGATGTGAAACCAGCTAGAGTATGGTACGATGTAACTTCATGGCACAAGCTAATTGTAAGGTCCATTGTGCTTTTTAGCAAGTCAGCCTGATATCCCCTATTATCAGAGCTGAGTTCTTCCTTGGTTTTGCTACATATTGCAAGATAGATACATCTACCCTTGAAACACAGTGATAGAGGTCGACCATAGGGGTGAGAAAGATGATGATGGGAGGAAGATTCTGTGGGCAGGGGTCGCTGGCCCCTTGCCCTACAGCAGGGCATGCACAGACTGTTGCTATCAGGTGATGAACAGGCAGGGTTTGGCTGCCACTCAGGCATCACCTTATACTGGGTACTGGCCCTACGTGGTGTAATGTAGAGCTGATAAAATGGGGTGTCAGGACTGCTGGGGTGAGCGATCCTCATCCTGCCATGGAGACTGTGTTGTTCCATGGGGACGCCCGCTAAGCACGGGCACCGACCAGCTGCTGCAGATCCTGGCAGCCCTGGCCTGTCTGTGTGGGTAAGCACAGTTTATTGACAGGAAGCAACTGAGAGAACAAACTTTTTAATGTCCTTTTAGTGTTCCTTTAATTCCCCTTTTATGTTTATGGTATTTTTCCTTTAGTTTCCCTTTTTACTAACCAATATCGTGTTATCCATAATATTGTGTTAAGATCCTTTTTTGGTATCCCTTTTCACTAGTTAATACTGTATTAAATGCTGTTCGTAGTATTTGTTTTAATGCCACCCGATAAGATAGTTATTTTGTATCCTTTTTTTTTAGTTTTTAATTCCTCTTGCTAAGTTTATTATTATTATTATTATTCTCACTGTAATAAAAGATATTTTGTGGGTTTGAGTATTTCTGGCACTTGTCTTTATTCCGGACATGTATCCAAACGAACTGTTACATAAGGTTGGAATGTGCCATATCACTCAACAAACAACCCCACAGTATCCTAACAAACCCTAATGGGATGCAGGATCCAGCTCAGTGTAACTGCATGACCCTTACAGACCTTTTGCACAGGAGAGCAACAACTCCCATGCCTCACATGCACTCCCCAGCCCACCCCAAATGTACAGGGGTGGCTTCACTGTACCCACAGCATTCTCTTGATCTGGTTCCACGGAGATGAGAGTGTGATCTCTGAACTGCAGTCTGATTTTGCTGTCTATTTTTGGCAATTTCCCACCTAAGAAAAATAAATCCTCCTCAGAAAGGAAGAAAACCAGACAAACGGTTAAACTGAGCCCCCCTGTGCTCTCCCCACTCTCTCAAGGCTGGACTGTTTGTTAAGCTCTGTTTCAACACCCACATGTCCTCAAACTTGTTGTGGAGGGGGCAAGGAGAAAGAGATTTTTTAATTCTCTCCCCTTTCCTGTCTGCAAATAACTATAATAAATAGCAAGCTAGAGCCCAGGGAAAACTGCTACCAGTTAAATGCTCTCGGGATACAGTTTATCACAGCTGCCAGTTCCAGTCTAGGATAATCTTTATTCCACTCTAAGGGAGTGTCATCTCTCCCACTAGACACGGGGAGCAAACACACACGTGGGGCCTCACGGCACATGAAGCTGATGCTGGACTGTGATCTGGCAGAGTTCAGGCACACGGTGTGACTCTTGGGGTCGGTGCTGTGCCGGGCAAAGGCTCGGACTCGACGCTCCTCGTGGGTCCCTTCCACCTCAGCCTGTTCTGTGACGGTGCGATGAGTTCCCTCTCTTCCAACACTTTTGTTCTTTTTAGGGCTCCTCGCTGCCCGGGGCCCGGAGCCCGCCTCCCGCGCGCCTGCTTCCCTGCCCGTTTTGGCGGCCGCAGCCGGGCGCTGAGTGCCCGCTCCCCGGGCGGGCCCGGCCGCTGCTCCAGGAGTGGGGGGGCAGCGCCGGCGCCTCGAGGATTCCCGGGATTCCCTGGCCGGTTTCCAGGCAACGCTCCCCGCGCGCTCCTCGCTCCAGGGCCGAACGTGCGCAGCCAATGGGAGGCGGCGGAGTGGGCGGGGCGAGGCGGGGCTTGGGCGGCGGGGCGGCACGAGAGGGCGGTTGGGGGGTTTGGTGCGGAGCGGGCGGGGCGGCCCGGATCGGGAAGCGCTGCCGCGAGTCGGTCCCCCGGGCAGAGACCCCGGGCAGCGTCGCCCCGAGAGACCCCCGGCGAGTGGTCCCCGGGCGAGAGACCCCCGGCGAGTGGTCCCCGGTGCGCGGCCCCGGGGGAGGGACCCCCCGTGCGCGGCCCC
>NW_021937529.1:0-1316 GCF_001715985.3 Manacus vitellinus
GGGGGGATTGTTGGGGTGTCCTGGGCAGGGCCAGGGCTTGGACTGGATGGTCCTTGGGGGTCCCTTCCATCTCAGGACATTCTATGACTCTGTGATTCCGTGATTCTCCCTGCAGGAAGGTACCACACAGCCAGGAGCTGAACCCTCCCTTTCATCCACAAAACCTGGTTTTTGCTTTTAATTTGCTTGATTTTCCTTGTCCCTTCAGGAGGTGAGGTGAAAAGAAAGGCAGGTCCACCCAAGTGTTAACTGCAATTCCACCCGTGGAAGGCAGGTCACAGAAAATAACACTCTGCTGGTGGTGTCCCAAAACCACAGAGGTTTAAATTAGTGATCCATGATATAGATTAGCAGGACTTCGCTGGGCCTTCACTGTACAAAGGTCCAGAGTAACGTTTTTGTAATTTAAAGGAAGAGGTTCCAAACACAGCACTGTGGAATCTCAGGATGCACCAAAGTGTCCAGCTGGGACAGGTACAACCCAAACTCACCTGCCACCTGGAATCACACAGATGGTCAGCGTGTCACCTCAGCGGCACCAGGAGCTGGAGCTGGGCACAGTCTGTCTGCAGGGAATGTCCCTGAGCACAGACAGAGCCCATGGACAGACACACGGACAGAGCCCATGGACAGACACACGGACAGACACACGGACAGAGCCCATGGACAAACACACAGACAGACCCCACAGACAGACACATGGACAGAGCCCACGGACAAACACATGGACAGACCCCACAGACAGACACATGGACAGAGCCCATGGACAGACACACGGACAGACCCCACAGACAGACACACGGACAGAGCCCATGGACAGAGCCCACGGACAGACACCTGGACAGACACACGGACAGAGCCCATGGACAGACCCCACAGACAGACACACGGACAGAGCCCATGGACAGAGCCCATGGACAGAGTCCACGGACAGACACACAGACAGACCCCACAGACAGACCCCACGGACAGACCCCATGGACAGACACATGGACAGAGCCCATGGACAGACACACGGACAGAGCCCATGGACAGAGTCCACAGACAGACACACAGACAGACCCCACAGACAGACCCCATGGACAGACACACAGACAGACACACAGACAGACCCCATGGACAGACACACAGACAGACCCCACAGACAGACACACGGACAGAGCCCCTGGACAGACCCCATGGACAGACACACAGCCAGACCCCACAGACAGACCCCATGGACAGACACACAGACAGACCCCACAGACAGACCCCATGGACAGACACAGCCAGACCCCACAGCCAGACACACGGACAGCCCCTTGGAGCAGCAGCCC
>NW_021937530.1:0-1663 GCF_001715985.3 Manacus vitellinus
CTCTCAGCTTTTCTTTCTCTTACTCTCCCTTGCTCTTATCCTGCCTTTCTCTCCCTTATGCATTTTCTTTACCCCCCCCAAAGGTTATCTCTGTGTCACATGGTGGTATGACAGCACCCAAACTGCTAGCATGCCTGTTGATACAGAATTGTTAAAATAAACCTTGCCAGTATATGTTTTCAGACACCAATTATTTAGTGTCGTTTCACTTTAATCCACCCCAAGGGAATTATTAATAAAAACCTGAGTTACCCCCTCTCCCCTTTTCCTGGGGCGGGTTGTAACACCAATCAGCACTGACTCCGCCCAGTAGGCGGAGCCAGTGACGCAGAACAATCAACACGGACTCCACCTCTTGACTCCACCCAGTGCTCTATAGAAGTAGAGTACATACCGGAAGGCAGTGGGTATTCTGCCAGACACGCAAAAGAACAGCAACAGCAAAAGCAGAGACCCAAGAGAAAAAGCAAAAGATTCTGACAGCGGTGGGCACTGAATCGGGCTTATAGCCCGAGAGGGGTTTACTGGGCACCACCGTGTTCCTGGAATGGGGTAAACCCGCGATAGTTAGATCGCACATTGAGACAGATTCGGACTAACCCTAACCCTAACCCCAATCCTAACCCCTAACCCTTACCCTAACCCTAACCTTAACCCTAACCCGAACCCTAACCCTAACCCTAACCCTAACCCTAAACCCTAATCCCAACCCTAACCCTTACCCTAACCCTTACCCTTACCCTAACCCTAACCCTAACCCTAACCCTAGTAGCTTGCAGTCTCTTTTTTTGAAGTTATGGTTAGGGAACTGGTTTTGTGCATAGCTTGCAGTCTCTTTTTTAAGGTTAAGGTTAGGGAACAGGGTTTGCACATAGCTTGCATTCACTTTTTTAGGATTAGGGTCAGGGAATCGGGTTTGCGCATAGCTTGCAGTCTCTTTTTTAAGGTTAGGTTCAGAGAGAAGGGTTTGCGTATAGCTTGCAGTCTCTTTTTTAAGGTTAGGGTTAGGTAACAGGGTTTGCGCATAGTTTGCAGTCTCTTTTTTAAGGTTAGGGTTAGGGAAGAGGGTTTACGCATAACTTGCAGTCGCGTTTTTAGGGTTAGGGTTAGAGAAAAAGGTTTGCGCATAGCTTGCAGTCTCTTGGTTAGGGTTAGGGTTAGGGAACAGGGTTTGCGCATAGCTTCCAGTCTCTCTTTTAATGTTGGGGTTGGGGGACAGTGCTCTATAGAAGCAGAGTACATACTGGACAGCGGTGGGTATTCTGCCAGACACGCAACAGAACAGCAACAGCAAAAGCAGAGACCCAAGAGAAAAAGCAAAAGATTCTGACAGCGGTGGGCAATGAATCGGGCTTATAGCCTGAGAGGGGCTTATTGGGCACCGCTGCGTGTCCAGAATGGGCTAAAACCACGATTGTTAGATCGTGCACTGAGACAAATTCTTCCTAACCCTAACCCTTACCCATACCCCTAACCCTAACCCTAACAGTAACCCTGTCTTTTGCTAACCCTAAACCTAACCCTAACCCTAACCCTAACTTTTGCTAACTCTAACTCTAACCCTAAATTTCCTAACCCTAACCCTAACCCTTTCTAACCCTAACCCTAACTCAAAACCTAACCCTAAGCCTAACCCTAACCCTAACCCTAACCCTAAACCCTA
>NW_021937531.1:0-1672 GCF_001715985.3 Manacus vitellinus
GGTGGAAGGTGTCCCTGCCCATGGCAGGGGGTGGAACAGGGTGATCTTTAAGGTCCCTTTCCAACCCAAATCCATGAGTCTGTGATTCTATGATCTCCCTCTTCATTCTGGGAGCAAAAAATAATCTTCCTTTTCACTTATTGCACCCAAAGCTCGGGCTTTTGCTTCACAAGCCACACGTAGAGCAGCCCCAGGAGCTGCATTAAACCACATTAAATGCCCTGGAACACCAGAGCAGGCACGGACAGTGGAGCTGCAGGCTGGAACTCAGCGGCCTTTGCTGGATTTCAGGGACAGCAGCAGGGCTGGGGCTCTCTGGGGCTGGGATAAGCAGCACCAGGGTATTTATGGCTCTTGCTGCAGAGCTCTAACCAGAGCTATCAGCTTCCCACCACAATGCGCCCAATCGTTTGAAATTTAAAACAAAATGTAAAACAAGGAATAATGGTAACAAAAAAGGCTTAATTAATTGAAGTAAATTGCATCACAATAGTGATTTCTCAGTAACATGGCTAAGTGCCCCATTATTCTGATTTCACTCAGTATTCATGGATACTAAATAAATCACAGGCCCTGCACTTCCAGCCTGCTGCAGAGGGGCAGGGGGATGGAGGTCCTGCCATCTCCTCCTCTAGCCATCGATATCCCAGCACTTCCCACCTTAAATGGCAGCCAGAAAAATGACCATCAAAAGGAATTAATCCTACAGCAGGGTCTGGTGTCCTTTTATTTTGTTGTTGTTGGTTGGTTGGTTGTTTTCTTTTTTCTTTTTTTTAACCTTTGCAAAAATTCCCCCCGGAGATTCCCCAGGAAGGTTTTTTCCCCCGCTTGTTTCCCCCTCGGTGCTGCCCCGGTCTGGGTTATCAATACCCTATTACTGCCAGTTTATTTGAGATCATTTATTCTCCCACCGCTCGAGCTGCCCGGGTGCCCCCAGCAGGGAGGGGTTTGGCTCAGCACAAAGCTCCACAGCCCCGGGGTTGGCAGCTCCCTGGGCATCCCTGGGGGGTTGGCAGGGGCAGGGGAGCTGGCACCCGGTGCCCAGGACCACGGTGAGGCCGGGGACAGCAGCTGGGTCAAGGAGCACACTTGGGAGCTCGTGGCTTTGCTGTTTCTGCCTAGATCCGTGTTTATCCAGAGCCCATCCAGCTCCAGGAGCCCTGTGAGTGCCACCCAGAGCAGCTCTGAGCTGACAAACCATCTCGGGGGTTTGATGGGATGCCGAGCTGGAAAGACATCGGGAAAGCTGAGGAGAGGAGGAGGAGGATGCTGGACCTGCAGCCACAACACCTGGAGAGGGGTCCTGAATCCCGACCCCCCCGGCGTGGATCCAGCCCCGGCTTTGTTCTCCCGCCCTCGCTAATCGGGCCGGGCTGGGAAGCGCTGCTGGATGCACCGAGTGCGAGCAGCCCGGAGGCATCTCCTCCAGGAGCCTAATGCTGGAAAAACACCTCTGAGGTGCTGCGGCCCCGTCCCCCCTCCCCGCCCGAGCGGGGCTGGGTACGGCCAGCATTGATTTCGACGGCAGGACAATGAGAACCAGCAGCGAGGAGGGGTCGGGGATGGCAGGAGGGGGGTGGGACGTGCAGACCCTGCGACAAAGAGGCCTGGTCATCCCGCGGCTCAGCGGGATCCCGCCCCGGGATCCGCTCCCGGGATCCCATCGGTGTCC
>NW_021937532.1:0-1775 GCF_001715985.3 Manacus vitellinus
CAGGGGGGACACACTGGGACAGCTGCCAGCACGAGGAGTGAGTGAGGGGACATGGGGGACACACGGGGACAGCTGCCAGCACGAGGGGACAGGGACATGGGAGGAACATGGGGGGGACATGGAACATTTGGACTGGGGGGACACAGGGGCTGAGGGACATGGGGACACTGTGGCAACATGGGGAGCAGTGGGGGGGACAAAATTGGAACTGGGGGGCACATGGGGACAGTGGGAGGGACATGGGGACACTGGGGGGCACATGGGGACACTGGGGGGGACATGGGGAGGCCAGCACACAGGGCTGGGGACGGGGGGCTTGGGGACACAGCAGGGACAGGGGGTGACAGTGATGGGGACACGATGGGGAACAAGGACACAGTGGGGAGGGGGACAGGGGGACACTGGGACAGGAGAGACGGGCTGGGGGGTGACAGGGACACGGGGGACAGGGACATGTTACACGATGCACGTGAAGGTGACGTGTGGTGACACGTGGTGGTGTGAAACACGGTGACCCCTGGGGACAGACAGGGACACGGTGATGCAAAATGACCCGTGGTGATACACAGTGACCCATGGTGACAAACAGTGACCTGTGGTGACACCCCCAGTGACACAGTGACACCCAGTGACCCATGGTGACATCCCCAGTGACACAATGACACCCAGTGACCCGTGGTGACACCCCCAGTGACACAGTGACACCCAGTGACACCCAGTGACCCGTGGTGACACACACGGTGACACAGTGACATACAGTGAGCTGTGGTGACACACACAGTGACACAGTGACACCCAGTGACCCGTGGTGACACCCCCAGTGACACAATGACACCCAGTGACCCGTGGTGACACCCCCAGTGACACAGTGACACCCAGTGACACCCAGTGACCCGTGGTGACACACACGGTGACACAGTGACATACAGTGAGCTGTGGTGACACACACAGTGACACAGTGACACCCAGTGACCCGTGGTGACACCCCCAGTGACACAATGACACCCAGTGGCATGCAGTGACCTGTGGTGACACACACGGTGACCAGGGTCACCCAGTGACACAGTGACATACAGTGAGCTGTGGTGACACACATGGTGACACGGTGGCACCGCCGGTGACACAGGTGTCCCTGTCCCAGTTACGTGATGCGCATGAAGGTGGTGTGGTGACACCGATGGTGACACAGGGTGACACAGGTGTCCCTGTGGCAGTTACATGATGTGCATGAAGGTGATGTGGTGACACTGATGGTGACACCGCTGGTGACACGGGTGTCCTGTCCTGTCCCTCCCCAGCTACGTGATGCACATGAAGGGATGTGGTGACACTGAGGGTGACACTGATGGTGACAATGATGGTGACACCGATGGTGACACCGCTGGTGACACATGTCCTGTCCTGTCCCTCCCCAGTTACGTGATGCACATGAAGGGATGTGGTGACACCGATGGTGACACCAATGGTGACACCGCTGGTGACACCGCTGGTGACACGGGTGTCCTGTCCCTGTCCCTCCCCAGCTACGTGATGCACATGAAGGGATGTGGTGACACTGAGGGTGACACTGATGGTGACACTGGGGGTGACACTGAGGGTGACACACATGTCCTGTCCTGTCCCTCCCCAGCTACGTGATGCACATGAAGGGATGTGGTGACACTGCTGGTGACACTGAGGGTGACACACATGTCCTGTCCTGTCCCTCCCCAGCTACGTGATGCGCATGAAGGAGTTCGAGCGCGAGCGGCGGCTCCTGCAGCGCCAGAAGCGGC
>NW_021937533.1:0-1599 GCF_001715985.3 Manacus vitellinus
GGGGGGGACACGCGGCCCTGGGACGCTCCGGGGTGTTCGGGGGTCACCTCGTCCCTCTGGGACTCTCCAGGTCCTCGTGACCCCTCATCCCATCCTGTTCTCTGTGTCCTTTGTGTCCCCCTGTCCCTTTTAGGGTCACTTTGTCCCTCCGTGACACTCCAGGTCCTCGTGACCCCTCATCCCATCCCGTTCTCCTTGTCCTTCGTGTCCCCGTGTCCTTCCCGTCCCCCAGGTCCCCTGTCCCCTCGTGTCCCCACGGCCCCACAGACCCCAACCCTCCTCAATGTCCCCTGTGCCCCCGTGCCCACCTGTGCACCACATTATCAGGGTAGTTGGTGTCCCCCTGTCCCCCCCATGTCCCCTGTGCCCCCTGTGCCCACCTGTGCACCACGTTATCGGGGTAGTTGGTGTACCCCACGGCGTTTGCCCCCCCCGTGCCCACCTGTGCACGACGTTATCGGGGTAGTTGGTGTACCCCTGTCCCCCCATGCCCCCCGTGCCCACCTGTGCACCACGTTATCGGGGTAGTTGGTGTCCCCCTGTCCCCACCATGTCCCCTGTGCCCCCCGTGCCCACCTGTGCACCACGTTATCGGGGTAATTGGTGTACCCCACGGCGTTTGCCCCCCGTGCCCACCTGTGCACGACGTTATCGGGGTAGTTGGTGTACCCCTGTGCCCTGTGCCCACCTGTCCACCACGTTATCGGGGTAGTTGGTGTACCCCTGTGCCCCGTGCCCACCTGTGCACCACGTTATCGGGGTAATTCGTGTACCCCTGTCCCCCCCATGTCCCCTGTGTCCCCCTGTGCCCCCTGTGCCCACCTGTGCACGCTGTCCATCGTTAATCGGGGTAGTTGGATGTCCCCTGTCCCCGTGTGCCCACCTTGTGCACCAACATTATCGGGGTAATTCGTGTACCCCACGGCATTGGCCCCCCTGTGCCCCCCATGCCCACCTGTGCACCACATTATCAGGGTAGTTGGTGTACCCCTGTCCCCCCCACATCCCCTGTGCCCCTGTGCCCCCCGTGCCCACCTGTGCACCACGTTATCGGGGTAGTTGGTGTACCCCTGTCCCTCCCATGTCCCCTGTGCCCCCGTGCCCACCTGTGCACCACGTTATCGGGGTAGTTGGTGTACCCCTGTCCCCCTGTGCCCCCCGTGCCCACCTGTGCACCACGTTATCGGGGTAATTCGTGTACCCCACGGCGTTGGCCCCCCCTGTGCCTCCTGTGCCCCCCGTGCCCACCTGTGCACCACGTTATCGGGGTAGTTGGTGTACCCCCCGGCGTTGGCCCCCGCAGCAGCATATCTGGAAGGGGATGTTTGGGGATGAGGCGCCGAGCTCCCGCAGCTCGCTCCCAGGGACACTCGTGCAGGAACCTCAATGGCCACGTCGAAGGTGGCCATGCGGGGACACCACGGTGGGGACCACCACGGGTGGCATCCTCTGGGACGGCCCGCCACATTTGGGGTGGCCCCGCCCACCCCGTGCGAGACACGCCCGCTTCTGTGCAAACCACACCCTCCCCTGTGTAAGCCACGCCCACTTTTGTGTAAGCCCTGCCCACCTCTGGGCAAGCTCCCCCCACCCCCAAAC
>NW_021937534.1:0-1739 GCF_001715985.3 Manacus vitellinus
TGGCCCAGGGCTGTGGTGGCAGGGCATGGGCACGGCACTGAACTCTCTATTGCCTGTATCTCCAAACTCAACACATGTACCCCCCAAACATTACCTCACTGAAAGGACACACTGAGAAAAAAATTTCCAGACTTTTGAAAAAACTTGGCAGAGCTTTCCCAGAAAGAACTTCTCTACAAAGACTTCTCTCTCCATGCCAGGAATTAAGGTACTCTCTTTATTTCACTTTTACACATTATTTCAGTTTCTACACTCAGGGGTATCCCAGTTTACAGTGTTACAGTTTATAACTTCAGCACAACACAGCGGGAGGCTTTCTGGATATTCCATTCCTCACAGACATCATTCAGAAAATGAGTTATTAGAGATGGCATGACAGTCCTTTTAAAAAGGAATAGGCAAGCAAATGCTCAAACACACTTCAGGAAGTATAAGGGAAAAGGTCAACAGAGAATGCACATGTGCTCACATAAAACCGGAAGGTCATGAGAGGATATCTTTCCACTCCATTAAGAAGCCTCCGGATTCAGGAATAACAACGAGAAGACCAAATTCAATGTCCTTTCCACCAGTTCATTTTGATTCTGCCTTCAGAAAATGTTCTTTGAAGGACATGTGGAGTTTTCATGCAATGCACCTCAAACACAACAAATATGTTTTCACAACTCTGTACAGTTACAGTCTATCCCAACACTGTTTGTGCTGCGGTGTTGCAAGGAGACAGAACACCCAACCCCTCCTATAGGCCAAAGGAAGACCTTATTGTGCATTTTGCTGCTCTACTCTGCAATAGAGAAGATGAGACTGATGTACTGAAAGGGTCAAAATACCCTCCTTGCCTGCTGGGTTGGAATGGCCTGCAGAGCAATGGTTGAATGGGAGCAAATCCCTAATTCATCAAGCAGCACTAATGATGCACAGACAGACACAGTGTCAAGAGAGCAAAGGACACAGGGCCCACACATCTCATCCAGACACATCCAGAACCCAGGAAAGAAAGAGTACTGTGCTTACCGCAAGACTATGACAATACTCACAACATCCCAATTATCTAAGCTGGGAAAAGGCCTTTGTGCATTTCAGGAAGGATGAGATTTCTCTACCCAACTGTGCCATTCTGTTACAGAAGAGAATAAAAGGTCTACTGTCCTATGGGACAGCAAGAGAGACAAGATCTTCTCTGAGACTGCTGACCCCATTCTTAAAGCCTGTCAGAAATGGCTGAATCAGGTCTGAAACCTACTACTATCTGAGTGAAAAAGCTTTGGTACCCTTTATTCTGTTTGCTTCTTGGTTTTAGTGGAACACAAGCATTTCCTGACTTAGAATTTGTGGGAAATTGGTTAAGTTAATTGCAAATACAGATTTTTTAGAAGGAATTCTTACCACAGGTTGCAGCCTGCACCCCTTCCTACCACGAGGCATGAAACCTCTGTCTGTGCTGATCCCATGCTAGTTAAAGGAAAGACGATTGAACTGTTGTGCAGAGACAGTCCCAGCATCGTCCGGTGTCACGTCCTCTGTGGGGACAGGGACACAAGGGAAAACCTGTTCCTCACTGGGGCCCCCGGCCATGGCCCAGGGCTGTGGTGTCAGGCTGGGGCCGAAGGGCTTGAGGAACTTGAACTCGCTGTTGCCCGAGCCCGTGGTGAGGCTGATCTCGTAGCAGTAGGGGTGGGGCAGGGTCCCTGCAGCAGCTGCCTCGGCCAGGCCGCTCGGCAAGTTGTCGGCCCCGTCAA